>NC_133536.1:22026090-22329120 GCF_048544455.1 Silene latifolia
CTCCTTATTTTTGGTCTTTCCAAAAATATATAAAATATGTTGAATTGTCATCTAGTGAGGATCGAACCCATGACCTCTTGGTTTGTGTACCCTCACTATTACCACTATGACACATTCATCTTGTTGATATTAAATACAACTGATTATATTTAACTACGAATTAACAGATTAATTCGTCCAAGCTAACATTAAATATATTTAATTAATTATAACTTATTATATTTAATTTACGAATTGACAGTTAATTCGTCTCAACTTAATATTATTTAATTTTCATTAAATAATTATCTCATCAACACATTGACTAACGTTTTAGTCATTTTGGGCATCAATATGATTATATTTCTATAACCACATTTCTCAAACACATCCTATAGGTGTGACCTTTATGGACCAGTTGATCACCGCCATCTGTATGATAATAACGTCAAACTTTCTAGCAAGCCAACCGTTATTAGGTAAACGTTAATCAACTGATTAAATATACGAAGTATACCCTTGTGAACCTGTAAGAGATTTACAAATGTTATCACACTAATTTGTGGAGGACACAAGCTCCAACAAATAATAATAATAATAATAATAATAATAATAATAATAATAATAATAATAATAATAATAATAATAATAATAATAATAATAATAATAATAATAATAATAATAATAATAATAATAATTTTCCTCAAGAAGAAAAATAATACTCAAAGTTATAATTTTACTAAAAGAAAAGTAGTAGTAGTAGTAGTAGTAGTAGTAGTAGTAGTAGTAGTAGTAGTAATAATAATAATAATAATAATAATAATAATAATAATAATAATAATAATAATAATAATAAAGTCAATGCTGATCCTTTTAAAAAAAAAACATAATAAATAATAATAATAATAATAATAATAATAATAATAATAATAATAATAATAATAATAATAATAATAATAATAATAATAATAATAATAATAATAATAATAATAATAATAATAATAATAATAATAATAATAATAATAATAATAATAATAATAATAATAATAATAATAATAATAATAATAATAATAATAATAATAATAATAATAATAATAATAATAATAATAATAATAATAATGGGTTTTTCCAGCATAACTCAAAGACTTATTTGCCCAGTGCATGATCTTATCTTTAATTTTATCAAGAAGAGGCTGGTACATATCCTTAGTAATTCTAGCAGTAAAGAGTGGCAAGCCTAAATACCTGAAAGGGAAAACCCCAAAGACTAAAACCAAAAGAGCATCCAGGATAAGCTCTTTTATATCAGGATTCACCCCACCAAAATAGAGACTAGTTTTGGAGGGATTAGCTTGCAACCCAGACATAAGGTCAAATTTATCCAAGCAAGTAGCAACAGCTTTAACAGAGGGAAGATCTCCCCTAGTAAAAACTAGCAGGTCATCAGCAAATATCAGATGTGTCAAATTTAGTTGAACACACTTAGGATGAAAAGAGAAGTTATCATACCTAGGAAGTCTTCTCAAAAGTCTCGACAAAACCTCCATGCAAATGACAAAAAGATAAGGAGAGAGAGGGTCCCTTTGACTTAACCCTCTTTTCCCAGGGAAAAATCCCTCAATCCCACCATTAATTTGAATAGAATAGTGAGGGGAAGTAACACAGACCATAAGCCAATCCACAAACTGAATAGGATACTTCATTAACACTAAACAGTCTCTAAGGAAACCCCAGTGAACAGAGTCAAAGGTCTTCCTAATGTCCACTTTGAGGAGACATCTAGGGGTAAGGTAAGCTCTACCATATTTAGAGACTAGTTCATGAGCCACCATAGTATTATCAAAAATGTCCCTGTCAGCAACAAAAGCAGCTTGCTCAGGCCCAATGACAGCGTCCAATGTCTGCTTCAAACGGTTAGCAAGAATTTTGCTTACAACTTTGTAAAAAGTGGTACAGCAGGCTATAGGCCTAAAATCAGTGACAGATGAGGGAGTATCCTTTTTAGGCACCAACACCAGGAGGGTTGAATTAGCAGCCCTTGGCATCACACCCTTATCAAAAAATTCCCTAACAGCAGCCTTGAAATCATGGCCCACCTCAGTCCAGCATCCAAAAAGAAACCAGAAGAGTACCCATCTAGTCCAGGACTCTTATTTCTATCAATGGATTTATGAGCATCCATGATTTCCTTAGTTAACACAGGTTGGACAAGTGCATCATGACAGTCAGGAGAAATAGTATCCTGGAGGAACAAATCCTCAGGGATAGTTAACTCGGTTATTTTTGGATTGAACAATTTCTGGGGTGCTAGTGTCCTTTTGCCTAAGGGCATAGCTAAGAAAATCACCAAATTGTGTAAGGATTTCATTTGGGGTATTGATGAGGGTCACAGGCGGCATATATTCATGAAATGACAACTTTTGTGTGCCCCTAAACTGGAAGGGGGTATGGGGATAAAAGAGGTCCTAAGTTGGAATTGTGCTCAAATGACTAAGTGGGTATGGAAGCTGCTGTTCAAACCTCAGTGTCTCTGGTCTAGATGGGTTCAGAATTATGTTCTTAAAGGGAGGGATATATGGTCTGCCACAGCTACTATATCTCAGTCTTGGTATTGGAATAATGTTGTTCGTATGAAGGATTTGCTCCTGGATTTGACAGGAAATGCTGGCCAAGCTCTGTTGATGCTGGAATCTTGTTCTCCTCAGCTTAAGTACAGTACTGCTATGTACTATAATGCTTTGAGAACGAGACATGATACTGTCACCTGGGCTCCTCTTGTTCATGGGAAAGGTTGTCACCCTAAACACTCTTTCACAGGGGTCTTGCTGATGCATAACACATTACCTACGACTGATCAACTGGTTTCCAGGGGGATTGTGATGGTTAACAGATGTTCTTTGTGTAAATTCCAGGTAGAGGATCTTCACCATAATTTCTTCTCCTGTGGCTATTCAACTAAGGTTCTTTCTATTATTGCTAACTGGTTGGTTATTAATGTTGGATTCACTGAGTTGCAGGAGGTCATCCAGACCTTCCTCTCACTGAGATTATCCAGGAAGCAGCAGGCAGGATTCATGGCTATGGTTTACTACATTTGGAAGGAACGAAATGACCGTATTTTTAAGGGGATTTGCACTACTCCTGAGATGCTCTGTTTTAAAATTCGTTCTCATGTAAACTTGCGTTTGTTTAGCTCTTAGTACTCTGTCAGCATATGGGTTTTGTTAGGAGTTTTTTTGTTTTCATCTTAGGGGGCTTCCTTGACTTCCTTTGTAGGAAAGAATGGACTGGGTCTTGTAAATTATGATTATTTTTTGATATATAGATCCAAGCTTTTCTGCAAAAAAAAAATAATAATAATAATAATAATAATGGGTTTCCGGTGGAGTGGAGGGGGAGTGCGGGAGGGGGAGTGGTCGGAGCAGACAAGGGGATTGCGGGGGAGGGGTAGTGCGGGGAGGGGAAGTGGTCAGAGTAGGGATAGGTGGTCGGAGCAGAGAAGGGGACGGCGGGGGAGGGGGACTGCGGGGTTGCGGGAGGGGAGTGCCGCGATCGCGAGAGGTGGTCGGCCGAGGTCCGGCGGGCGTGGGGTCGGCCGGAGTAATGGGTTTTCGGCGAGGTGTTGGTTAATGGAGGTGTGTGGTGGTTAATGGAGATGGATGGTGGTGATTTAATGGTGAAGGGGGATTATGAAAGGGAGAAAAAAAATTGAATGGGTAAAGGAATAAAGAAATGAGAAGGTTAACATTGTAAACTACGTATGTGAAAGAGTAAAAAGCGTATGTGAAAGAGCAATACCCATATTGTTTTAGCAAAGTCATGCATGTGTTTAACAGTTTAGGGAGTTTAAACTTAAAAGGGCGATTTTTTTAAGGAGAGCAGATTGTAATAAACGAGATTTGATCTGAACTCCCACGTCGATACACAATAAATAAATCAAGCAACATGCAACGGAAATATGGAATTTTTAAAACTTTTCAAAGGAAAGTAAACCCCGGGAATCACTAAAAGAAAACCAAAGTAAAACATGTTTCATACAAATCAAGATGAATATTTTATTGGACCACTTATCCTCAGTAAGTAGATTATACATTTGATGTACTATCACCAATTGTATAGTTTCTGAGCATTGTAATAAAAGTTTTGAGTTTTGTTTTAAAAATTATAAGTTTTAATTACCGATCTTGGGGGCGTGTGACAGCCTTTAAGAATTCGTACAAGAGATGCCTTGTGTCATGATAGACTTTGGGGATGAGTGATACTCGATCGAATAGAGGCTACTCAATTTAGTAGCTTGGGTACTCGATCGAGTAGGGCCACTCGATCGAGTAAGTTGGTTACTCGATCGAGTAGCGTCTTTACAACGAGGGTTTATAATCGCGTTTTGATAAAACCGCAAATCATTTCCGCCTCCTTCGTTCAGACCTAGATGTCGTCTTCCTCCTTTCCCTTCACCATAATTCCCTCCATGGGAGCCTTTGAGGATGCTAGTGCCTTGAGTATGGGTTGCTTGAGTCAGGTAGCTGTCTTAACGCCGATTTGAGATGCGTAGGTATGTCATCATCATCATCTTTGTCATTGTTGTTCCTTGTAGGTTTGAGATGGTAGTAATAGACTTGTGTACTGTTTATATAGGGGTTTTGATTTGCTTGGTTGATATCATGTGGTTAAGCAAGGAATCGCTACGGTTGGCTAAAGGTAGGTTCCCCTACTCAGTTTTAGTTGGTTGTTTAGGGCGACGGTTGTTGTTTTAGTTGTTGTTGCATTTGTTGTTGTTGTTGTTGTTGCAGTTGTTGTTGTTGTCGTTATTGTGATGCAGTTGGTTGTGAATGAATGTCTATGGTTCTCGAGGTGCGTCCTCGGCTGAGTGGGGTCACTTGCGGGAGTGGCTTCACGCCCTAGTTTCGCCCTCCGTGGAACCCGCCACGGGAGGGGATGTGCACATTAATGGGACAGAGTTATCGCTCGATATGATGAGCGGGGCTTAGGTAGGAACGGCTGCGGTCTCCCACTGGTAGGGCTGGTCCAGTGGACAGTCGGTGATGATGATTGGCTGGAGTGGTTGTGGCTTGTGTGTGTGATTGGTTGTGTTTGTAGTATGCCGTAGTTGTCGTTTGTGTCTTGCCTCAGTTGCTGACCTTGTGTGGTTGTTTCTTGTTTATTTCTGTTGTGTCTGTCGTGATCCCTTATGGTGAGCAGTCAGTCTTAGCAGGTGATGTCTTGGATGGTAGCTGGAGTCTTGGCAGGATGAGTCTTCACGAGTCATGACAGGAGTAGTCTTCATAGTGTTTGATGAGTTGTATCATGTATATCAGTAGCTTGGTTAATCACTTGTAAAGTTATTATATAAATGTTCTTTTATCGACTTTTGATGATTGCTTTCCTCGGGCAACCGAGATGGTAACACCTTTATATGCTAGAGAAGGTCTTGTTAAGGCTCCTTGTTATATGGGGGTGTTACATAAAGAGAGATTCGTGTCGGCTTGGATTAACAAGATCCTACATTTTGGGAATGTTACCACAAACAGGTAATATGTAAATACATTATTATGTTAAATACAGATTATTATTATTTTTTTCAATTTTTTAAACTTGTATTGTGTTGTTTACAGAGATAAGGGTGCGCATGCGTCGCTTAAGCGATTGCTAAAAACATCCAATGGTGGTTTCGACATAGTTTTTGAATCAATTAATAATTCTATAAAACTTCAGATTGCAGAAATAGTCAAAGAATTGGGCCGCTCAAGAATTCAGTCGGAAAGGAAAAGGAGGTTCCTAAAAAGGGTCGTAAAAGAGGAAGAAGTAATGGCTCGGTGACTTCGGTCGCAAAGGAGAAGAAGCTTCCTACAAAGAGTAGTACATCGTTTCAGTGGCCGAAAGATTTATGTGATATCATGGTAAGTTAGATAATGGACTGGGTGAATGTCATAGGTGATGGAAATTGCGGGCTCCATTTGCTTTTTAGATATTTATGGCGATGGAAAGGATTGGCTAAAGGTAAGACGTGATTTATTGGATGAGCTAGAGAATAACAAGGAATTCTATACAAATTTTTTTGCGGGTGTAGATAATTTTGTTGCCCTTTGCAATAGAGTTTCTTTTTTGGGGGGACAATGTCTTCGACCAAATTGGTTTGACACTGAGTTATTACTTGTTGTTGACAATCGTTATAATGCAAATTTTGTGGGTTTGTCACGCCATCAGAGTATGACTTGTTTGCCAACGAAGGCAACAAATGTAGATGAAAATGGTCCAAGAAGAATCTTCTCAATAATCTACCTTCAAGCCACGGAACATTTTGTATGGGTAATTTATTTACGTAATTATTTTTATATGCTTGAATGTTTTTATAATTGTATTACACCGTCTTACAATACTATATTAATGATTTCTGTAAGTACGGCTTGGAAGTAGGAGTCCATTACCAACACTTTACTCGCTTGATAATGTTCGATATCTGAGTGAGATTCAAGATCGATTAACTCTTTATCAAAAACAGGTACCGACCAAATCGAACAACGGGACAACACCTATTGAATTTGACGACTTGTAATAGTTTAGTTTAGTACTATCGTCTATCACGTATTGTTTGAGAAATAATATTAAGATACTCAGTTATTATTTATATTTATATTTATATTTTCGTTTCATATTCATTGTGAAAATATACAATTTTATTTTCCTAATTATTGTTTTTCGTATTTAATAAAGAGTTCATCCTACTATGTTCTAGTAATAGTAATAGTAATAGTAATAGTAATAGTAATAGTAATAGTAATAGTAATAGTAATAGTAATAGTAATAGTAATAGTAATAGTAATAATAATAATAATAATAATAATAATAATAATAATAATAATAATAACAACAACTTCCCTCAAGAAAAAAATAATAATACTCATAGTAAAAATTTTACTAAATAATAATAAATAATAATAATAATAGTTAATAATAATAATAATAATAATAATAATAATAATAATAATAATAATAATAATAATAATAATAATAATAATAATAATAATAATAATAATAATAATAATAATAATAATAATAATAATTTCCCTCAAGAAAAAAAATAATACTCATAGTAATAATTTTACTAAAAGAAAAGTAATAATAATAATAAGGGTAATTTGATAACTTATGCCTTAAATAAGTCACTTTTTCAAATCTTATACCTAAGATAACTTTCTTTAAAATCTTATACCTAAAATAACAATTTCTTCCAAACTTGATACCAAATCTGAAAAAAAGCCTTGAGTTGACAACCTTACCCTTACTAATTAAACATTATCATCCTTTGTCTCACCTATTAACACACACATCCACGATTACCACCACTAAAAACCATCAAATTAGTAAGGGAAAAATCGTTAATTTAAAGATTTTTTTAAGATTTGGTATCAAGTTTAGAAGAAAATGTTATTTTAGGTATAAGATTTTAAAGAAAATTATCTCAAGTATAAGATTTGAAAAAGTGAGTTATTCAAGGTATAAGTTATCAAATTACCCTAATAATGTGGGAAATAATCTGTATACTTCCCTTAATTTAGAAGGATTATAACGATTTAACAATGATGATTAAAGGTCATAAACAAAATACATAAACAAAGTATAAGGATTTAGAATTAACCTTCGGTCCTAGCAAAATTGGCCTAAGAACAATATCAAAATTGATATTCGCCTATTAGTTGCACCCAAGACGATCTGAGATATGCCCTTTGATTATGCTAGAAATCGATCTAAAATTTTCTGTAAAATTTAGTTGTTTTTGTGTTTTGTGATGAGAGAGAGGAGGCAAGGTCAAGAAAAAGCATTAGGGTAGAATAATTCTCTCCCTTTCTTTTTATACTGGCCGAAATTAGGAGTCAATTAGGAAAGAATAAATCTCTCCTAATTTTCGGCCTAACTGACCGAAATAAGGAGATTATTCTCCTTATTTTTGGTCTTTTCAAAAATATATAAAATATGTTGAATTAATTAGGAGTCAATTAGGAAAGAATAAATCTCTCCTAATTTTCGGCCTAACTGACCGAAATAAGGAGATTATTCTCCTTATTTTTGGTCTTTCCAAAAATATATAAAATATGTTGAATTGTCATCTAGTGAGGATCGAACCCATGACCTCTTGGTTTGTGTACCCTCACTATTACCACTATGACACATTCATCTTGTTGATATTAAATACAACTGATTATATTTAACTACGAATTAACAGATTAATTCGTCCAAGCTAACATTAAATATATTTAATTAATTATAACTTATTATATTTAATTTACGAATTGACAGTTAATTCGTCTCAACTTAATATTATTTAATTTTCATTAAATAATTATCTCATCAACACATTGACTAACGTTTTAGTCATTTTGGGCATCAATATGATTATATTTCTATAACCACATTTCTCAAACACATCCTATAGGTGTGACCTTTATGGACCAGTTGATCACCGCCATCTGTATGATAATAACGTCAAACTTTCTAGCAAGCCAACCGTTATTAGGTAAACGTTAATCAACTGATTAAATATACGAAGTATACCCTTGTGAACCTGTAAGAGATTTACAAATGTTATCACACTAATTTGTGGAGGACACAAGCTCCAACAAATAATAATAATAATAATAATAATAATAATAATAATAATAATAATAATAATAATAATAATAATAATAATAATAATAATAATAATAATAATAATAATAATAATAATAATTTTCCTCAAGAAGAAAAATAATACTCAAAGTTATAATTTTACTAAAAGAAAAGTAGTAGTAGTAGTAGTAGTAGTAGTAGTAGTAGTAGTAGTAGTAGTAGTAGTAGTAGTAGTAATAATAATAATAATAATAATAATAATAATAATAATAATAATAATAATAATAATAATAATAATAATGAAAGCTGCGCGCATCCTTTTTAAAAAAAAAACATAATAAATAATAATAATAATAATAATAATAATAATAATAATAATAATAATAATAATAATAATAATAATAATAATAATAATAATAATAATAATAATAATAATAATAATAATAATAATAATAATAATAATAATAATAATAATAATAATAATAATAATAATAATAATAATAATAATAATAATAATAATAATAATAATAATAATAATAATAATAATAATAATAATAATAATAATAATAATAATAATAATAATAATAATAATAATAATAATAATGGGTTTTTCCAGCATAACTCAAAGACTTATTTGCCCAGTGCATGATCTTATCTTTAATTTTATCAAGAAGAGGCTGGTACATATCCTTAGTAATTCTAGCAGTAAAGAGTGGCAAGCCTAAATACCTGAAAGGGAAAACCCCAGCACTAAAACCAGTAGCATCCAGGATAAGCTCTTTTATATCAGGATTCACCCCACCAAAATAGAGACTAGTTTTGGAGGGATTAGCTTGCAACCCAGACATAAGGTCAAATTTATCCAAGCAAGTAGCAACAGCTTTAACAGAGGGAAGATCTCCCCTAGTAAAAACTAGCAGGTCATCAGCAAATATCAGATGTGTCAAATTTAGTTGAACACACTTAGGATGAAAAGAGAAGTTATCATACCTAGGAAGTCTTCTCAAAAGTCTCGACAAAACCTCCATGCAAATGACAAAAAGATAAGGAGAGAGAGGGTCCCTTTGACTTAACCCTCTTTTCCCAGGGAAAAATCCCTCAATCCCACCATTAATTTGAATAGAATAGTGAGGGGAAGTAACACAGACCATAAGCCAATCCACAAACTGAATAGGATACTTCATTAACACTAAACAGTCTCTAAGGAAACCCCAGTGAACAGAGTCAAAGGTCTTCCTAATGTCCACTTTGAGGAGACATCTAGGGGTAAGGTAAGCTCTACCATATTTAGAGACTAGTTCATGAGCCACCATAGTATTATCAAAAATGTCCCTGTCAGCAACAAAAGCAGCTTGCTCAGGCCCAATGACAGCGTCCAATGTCTGCTTCAAACGGTTAGCAAGAATTTTGCTTACAACTTTGTAAAAAGTGGTACAGCAGGCTATAGGCCTAAAATCAGTGACAGATGAGGGAGTATCCTTTTTAGGCACCAACACCAGGAGGGTTGAATTAGCAGCCCTTGGCATCACACCCTTATCAAAAAATTCCCTAACAAAGCAATTTTTGAAATCATGGCCCACCTCAGTCCAGCATCCAAAAAGAAACCAGAAGAGTACCCATCTAGTCCAGGACTCTTATTTCTATCAATGGATTTATGAGCATCCATGATTTCCTTAGTTAACACAGGTTGGACAAGTGCATCATGACAGTCAGGAGAAATAGTATCCTGGAGGAACAAATCCTCAGGGATAGTTAACTCGGTTATTTTTGGATTGAACAATTTCTGGGGTGCTAGTGTCCTTTTGCCTAAGGGCATAGCTAAGAAAATCACCAAATTGTGTAAGGATTTCATTTGGGGTATTGATGAGGGTCACAGGCGGCATATATTCATGAAATGACAACTTTTGTGTGCCCCTAAACTGGAAGGGGGTATGGGGATAAAAGAGGTCCTAAGTTGGAATTGTGCTCAAATGACTAAGTGGGTATGGAAGCTGCTGTTCAAACCTCAGTGTCTCTGGTCTAGATGGGTTCAGAATTATGTTCTTAAAGGGAGGGATATATGGTCTGCCACAGCTACTATATCTCAGTCTTGGTATTGGAATAATGTTGTTCGTATGAAGGATTTGCTCCTGGATTTGACAGGAAATGCTGGCCAAGCTCTGTTGATGCTGGAATCTTGTTCTCCTCAGCTTAAGTACAGTACTGCTATGTACTATAATGCTTTGAGAACGAGACATGATACTGTCACCTGGGCTCCTCTTGTTCATGGGAAAGGTTGTCACCCTAAACACTCTTTCACAGGGGTCTTGCTGATGCATAACACATTACCTACGACTGATCAACTGGTTTCCAGGGGGATTGTGATGGTTAACAGATGTTCTTTGTGTAAATTCCAGGTAGAGGATCTTCACCATAATTTCTTCTCCTGTGGCTATTCAACTAAGGTTCTTTCTATTATTGCTAACTGGTTGGTTATTAATGTTGGATTCACTGAGTTGCAGGAGGTCATCCAGACCTTCCTCTCACTGAGATTATCCAGGAAGCAGCAGGCAGGATTCATGGCTATGGTTTACTACATTTGGAAGGAACGAAATGACCGTATTTTTAAGGGGATTTGCACTACTCCTGAGATGCTCTGTTTTAAAATTCGTTCTCATGTAAACTTGCGTTTGTTTAGCTCTTAGTACTCTGTCAGCATATGGGTTTTGTTAGGAGTTTTTTTGTTTTCATCTTAGGGGGCTTCCTTGACTTCCTTTGTAGGAAAGAATGGACTGGGTCTTGTAAATTATGATTATTTTTTGATATATAGATCCAAGCTTTTCTGCAAAAAAAAAATAATAATAATAATAATAATAATGGGTTTCCGGTGGAGTGGAGGGGGAGTGCGGGAGGGGGAGTGGTCGGAGCAGACAAGGGGATTGCGGGGGAGGGGTAGTGCGGGGAGGGGAAGTGGTCAGAGTAGGGATAGGTGGTCGGAGCAGAGAAGGGGACGGCGGGGGAGGGGGACTGCGGGGTTGCGGGAGGGGAGTGCCGGCAGTCGCAGGAGGTGGCTGGCCGAGGTCCGGCGGGCGTGGGGTCGGCCGGAGTAATGGGTTTTCGGCGAGGTGTTGGTTAATGGAGGTGTGTGGTGGTTAATGGAGATGGATGGTGGTGATTTAATGGTGAAGGGGGATTATGAAAGGGAGAAAAAAAATTGAATGGGTAAAGGAATAAAGAAATGAGAAGGTTAACATTGTAAACTACGTATGTGAAAGAGTAAAAAGCGTATGTGAAAGAGCAATACCCATATTGTTTTAGCAAAGTCATGCATGTGTTTAACAGTTTAGGGAGTTTAAACTTAAAAGGGCGATTTTTTTAAGGAGAGCAGATTGTAATAAACGAGATTTGATCTGAACTCCCACGTCGATACACAATAAATAAATCAAGCAACATGCAACGGAAATATGGAATTTTTAAAACTTTTCAAAGGAAAGTAAACCCCGGGAATCACTAAAAGAAAACCAAAGTAAAACATGTTTCATACAAATCAAGATGAATATTTTATTGGACCACTTATCCTCAGTAAGTAGATTATACATTTGATGTACTATCACCAATTGTATAGTTTCTGAGCATTGTAATAAAAGTTTTGAGTTTTGTTTTAAAAATTATAAGTTTTAATTACTATAAAGTTTTTGATTTCATTCAAAACATTAAGCTCAAAAAATTACAATAAAACACAAAAAAAAAATACATATAACCTGAACACTGGAATTAACCCGGGAACAATGAGAGACCCCAAATGACTCGACCCGCAGTGGCCTGGCCCAAATCCGACCCGATTGGCCATTTGCTAGGTCTATAATCGTACCCCACCCCACCTAATAGATGACTCACCTCTATTTTTCTTTTTCTTTTTCTTTCTCCGATTCTAATTTCATGTACCTAGTTTCCAATTTCCATATTTGTGTATTTTGTTTACTTATTTTTATTTGCAATTCTAATTCATGTTATTTCTCTTTCCACTTAATACTACAATTACTAATCCAAATTAATATTATTAACACTAAATCGTCTAATACTCAATTCGATTATTCGATTTATAATAGACTTACCATTTCAACATGTGATTTAACCATTTTAAAATTTTCAACTTAATATGTCCAAAAATCTCGAGCATTACACATTACTTGAGGTTGAGGACAACTATCCTTATCATCCTCAATTACTTAAGGATGATCGTCTTTGTCACTTACTGACCCCTCACATCCTCACCCGACAACTACAACCATATTATTACTTTAATCAAAACATTTTAATACTCTATATCCCAATCATCTATTTTACCTTTGATTAATATACATTTTATAAAAAATAAAAAAATAGACAAATAATTGAGATTAAGAGAGTAATGATTAGTAGGGAAAATTATTGAGTACTATTACATTTTGTAATACACTTTTTGAAACAAACAATCTTTTATACGAAGTATTTTTTTTTTCGCAAATGACTAAAAAAACATGATCACAAATTGAAAGTTGATTTAAAATTAAGAACAAATAACATTTGATTTTGAGTCACCATTTTACCTTTTTCTTTAAATTACTATAGTCTATATATCTATCTATATCTATATATATTTATAAAAGAGGCTTTTTTTGAGCGATTCTAAAGCATCCACATCATCAAAAATCAATTTAGGAAAGTATCATAAATAATAACTTTTGATGTAAAAAATAAAGTGCAGAATCTTTTAATTATTATAATATATATATTTCCTAAATTATATTCAAGTGATATTTCCAATTTTTATATAAAAACTTTTCCATTTTATTTGACAACAAAGTATTGTTAAAAAAATTATGAAATTAGTATAATTAGATTGATACGGTCATTATGTATCAAAAATAAATACCTAAGTACAACTAACTAATAGCTAGCAGTAAGTAGGGTCGATCTCCACAGGGAGGCTATTTTGCTAATTATCTGTTTAACTCAATCTGTCAGAATGTCACAGAAATGGGGGTTTAAATTGTTTTACTAAAACTATTAAGAGATTAAAAGAGAGGAATTAAGAAGGAAGTAAGTTCTAAACAATAAAGAAGGAGACTAGGGTGTCAGGTCATCAATGTAAGCCAGATAAAGATAGCTAAGGTCACAGATAGGTCACTAAACCAGTCTAAGGGGCTACGAATATCTCCTTTCGGTCTCAATTCGCCCTAAAACACTATTAGCTTGACTTTCGCCCTCACTAAAGTATCCTATTGTTCACTACAGGTCTCGCCCCTTCCAACCTTTCGGTCCAGGTCAAGGTTTACCGGATTAACTAGTCAAATGCGTCGACTCAATCGACTAATTAAAGTTATACGTAGTGATTGCAACATAAACATGATAATAAGACGGATCTGCGATCTAATTAATCTAAATCATCGTTTCATGACTCCCCTAACCCTAGCGAGAGGATTAGTTATGCATATTGATGAAACAAATAAAGATAAATAAGCAATTAATTGAAAGAGGCATTATAAGAGAGAGAATTAATCTAAGATGCATAAATTAAATAAAATCTAAGATGCATAAATTAAATAAGAGTGTAAGAGAGATTAAGAAAAAACTAATTATGAATGAGAAATAAGGGAAGAGAAATTACAATTAATCCGAAAATAGAGAGAAAAGAAGAAGCGTCGTTCCTCTGCCTCCACTAAGTCCAGGGAACAATTGATATCCTCTTAGGTCTAAACTACTCTTATTTATACTAAGTAGTATCATTATTATTAACTAAATATAAGATAAGCATAAGATAAAATCTAATTATACTCGACAATATCCTTCTCGATGTAGCTAGTACTCGATCGAACATAAATCTACTCGATCGAGTACTTCTGTTTATTTTCCTGCTTTGCGCACTGAACTTCAAACGGCTGCCATTTCTTCGTTACTTGGTCAAACAGGGCAATTCCAGTGGCATTGGAAACTTAAGAGGACAAACTTTCATCTCTAATTAGAATCTCCTGAATATCTATTGTAGAACTCGAGATATGGCTCTTCAAAGCAGGCACTAGCAATTTGAAGTTCTTCCTTTACTCGCCTAGCTATCTTTCTTCTTTGCGCATCTCAAAATAGCTACATTCCCGCTCCAATTCACTCTTCCTCCAAATGCATGCTAAACGGACGGTAAAAGGCTTGATTTCACTACTTTTGGGTTCATTCCTGCAAATAAGACAAAATAACCCAAAGTAGCATATTCGGGGCATTTCGTAGCATAAAACCACGATAAAAGCATAGAAATACGTGCATAAATTAGGCTAAAAGACTATATAAAATGCACGTATCAAATCTCCCCAAACCAAACTTTTACTCGTCCCCGAGTAAATTAAGATGCAACTAATGGAACGGAAAAAGATAACTCAGAGCTAGCTACAAATGCCCACTTAAGCCAATTTAATGCAAGCAAACTAACACGTATAGCAAGACAGTCAAATGCAAACGAGTTGTAAGATGTTTATAATACAGCTGAATCGTCGACCTTGCAAGACCTTTAATAATGGACTCTCATGGGTCACTCTTCTCTCATGAAGCAAAGGGTAAGCATATGAATGTAAGAGAGAGGAAGAAAAATAGTCGCTCACCTAGACTACGACCCACATAAACATGCATGCAACTAATATGATAAACAATTCTAGCTACCGTACACACATTACAACCAAACAAGGTCCTGTCACAGCCGAGGGCTTACAAAAATATGGTAAAGTGAGGCAATGGGTAAGAAAAGGCAAAACATTTATGGGAATGTGGAGGTATAGGTGATCAAGCTAGTACCTAAACAGAACCATGTGACAACATCCATTTCCAACTCAATTGTGAAATAAGCACAATGCCCTTCATTTGGCATAAAACTCACCAAACCGAACTGAACTTACTCCTCAAATGATATAAGTAAAGCATAGGAGCGAAACCGACTCATCAAACAACATCTTTTTTTTTTCTTTTTCTTTCTATTTTTTCGGTTTCTTCTTTTCTTCACATTTTTTTTCTTTTTTTTTTCGAATTCTTTTTTTTTTCATTTTTCATGTCTTTTTTTTTCATCATCCTCCCCTTCTTCATAAAATACCAACTCCGAATCAACAGAATACGCGCCAAAATTTGATACAATAGACAGTATACCGCAGAACAATCTAAACTAGCTTGACAAGGCAGGCTAAATTTGGAATGTAGCTAAGGGTCAACAGGCAAATTTGGCTATTGTGGAGTTAAATGGGTAAAAATGAAAGAAAGGGAAATTGTAAGCACCTCCCTGCATGTGACACCAACCACTAACCCGAATGCATGCAGGCAAAAAGCAATTGAATTTCATATACGTGCAAATTGATGATACATGTTATGCAAGGAGTAACTACTCACAATCCTACATAAAACTGGTCACAAATGACACCAGCTTATAAGGCTTTAATCCTTAGAATATATAAGTAGGTTGCCAAAATTTCAGGTCAAGTCTATTCATTCAGCTAAATTAAACATTAACTCGTAGATATGCAATAAGACAGAGCTAAAAGACAAAAGTTTATTGCAAGGCTTAAGCAAAAAGACAATTTATAGTGCAATATCATCATTGAAATCTATCGTTCCAACTCAACCTATATGCAAAAATAAACGTGAAATTTTTGAATTTTAACAATTTTCAATTTTTATGGGATTTGAATTTTTAATAAGAATAAACAACAATGCAAACGGAAATTAAACGTGATAACTGAAATGCAATGAAAACAAAATGCAGACACAGATATGGATGCATAACCTCCCCAAACCAAACTGTACAATGCCCCCATTGTACCAAAACATGGAAAGGAAATGCAAATTGAAGGAGAAAGAGAGTAAATACGGAAAAACTCACAGAATGCGCGAATAAAGGGACCTCCCCAAACCAGCCACCAACGTGGGAGGTCACCAATAGCTCCGAAACATCGTCACAAGAAGCTATCCAAGCAATGGGCGTCCAAAATAGCTCGATCGAGAGGAATAGTGGTCGGTCGAGTAGAAAAGTGGTCGATCGAGAGATTTTTTTTTTTTTTTTTTTTTTTTTTTTACTCGATCGAGTAGAAAGTTACTCGATCGAATAACTCGTCTTTCTGCAGCTTAAGGATCGAGTAGAATTCCTGCAAAGACGCAATGAAAAACAGCCCGCAAACTAACTAAGCAAGCATACTGATATAGGTTTATGGTACGAAGACCATTTATTACAACTGAAATTAAATAAAATGCAGAATAAAATCGCCGGGTTGCCTCCCGGGTGGCGCTAGCTTCAGTCAGGTCCCAGCTCGACCTTCTTCTTATCATCTAACAGCACAGATTATTGGCCCACTACTAGGCCTCTGACTGGACGCGGTAGCTTCAGCAATCGTCAAGCGGACATCCGGCCTCCACAGCTTGGCAATGTAAGAACAACAGCTTCCCACAGCATCCGGGTCCCAAACTATTCTCTCATCACGCAGCTTCTTCCTAGACGGTGTAGCTTTATCAACACCTCCTCCTAGGTCGTCTATCCAGGCAGTTCCGGATTCCAGACTCGGAGCACCCATCTCGCCTCTCGGGTCTGTGAACTTGTCAAGACCTGTAAAAAAAGAAACAAAACAATGTCCCTCCAATTCGCTCCCAGAATGGGGCGGAGGTGTTACAACAGCAACGACAATATGTGTAACACCCCCTCATACCAAGGTACCTTACCAGGACTACCCCAGCATGAAAGGTTGTTACCATCTCGGTTGCCCGAGGTTAGTATATATCAAAAGCAACAGTCCAAACACATTTATTAATGTACGGTAGTTATAAAAGTTACATAGTCTCCAAAATCTAATAAACGAATTATCCAAAAGGCAACAACTACCAAAAAAATAACTAAGGCTCGTGATGGTGTCATCTAATCCAGCGTGGTGACTCTCCCATGACTGCCCCAAGCTCAATAAATGTATCACCTATCACAATCTGCTCACCATCCCCGAATGGATCACCGCAGGTTTTACAAAACAACAACACGGGGTCAGTACTACTCAATCAATATAAGACAACAAACATTACCACCAAACGATCATCGATCTCACACAAGAATCGACTACACACCGAAGTGTGTAGCCCTGCCAGATTACCCATCGCAATATGTAATCCTCGCCGCCAGTGGGTGACCGCAGCCCATCCCCACCTAGTCCAGCTCATCAACGAGCGACTAACAATCCCTGTCCCTTAATGTGTACATCCCCTCCCGTGACGGGTTCCACGGAGGGCGAACTAGGGTGTGAAGCCACTCCCGCAAGTGACTCCACCACAATCATACACACACAAGATCATCACAAATTTGTCACAACATCACAACCGTCACAACAGAACCACACCAACATCGTCATCACAACACCCATACTCCGATGATCAGCAGATAACAACAATTACAACACAAGCACAGTCTTAAATCAATTAACATGGCGAGTAGGAAACCCTACCTTTTCGCAATCCGATATGCTCTAATCAATCATACAATATGCATAGCAATTACCACATCGTCACCTACAACAATTATAATCAACAATCAACACACATATAATGACCAAACCTTAAACCCCCAAATTAACCCAAAACAATAATTAGGGCAAAACCCTAAAAGACAACTTAATGAGACTCATGAAATCAGAGACTTACCGACATAATCGACGCAAGGCAAGATTCGTTAGACTCACGAACAATCCACGCAAATGAGAGGGAGATTTGGAGAGGATTAGAGTTACGTTGTGTAGTTTAGGTTTTGTAAAATGTTTTAGAAACTGTAAAATGAGTCTCAATATAACTCTAATCCTTTCTAAATCAACCGCGGAAAATATTACCCGTCAGACCGGATACTCGGTCGAGTATAGAGTATACTCGGCCGAGTATCCTCTACTCGGTCGAGTATTACCCATACTCGGCCGAGTATTCCCCGGCGATAGCCAAACAGAATACCCAACACACTTTACTCGACCGAGTAGGCCATACTCGGTCGAGTACCAGCCTATAAAATCCGTAGTGTTACAATCTTCCCCCTTAAAAAGAACTTCGTCCCCGAAGTTCCAACCCAACCTATAAAACATGGACACCTAACACCAACTCCACTAACCACGCTTACTAGATAACATATCCTCTCGATATTGACTCCATAATATTATCAAATAACCACAATATAACGTTGCCAACCTTGTCTCACTTCCATAACACTCACTAGCAACTCAATACCAAGACAATCCACAAACAAGATCAGCCATCGAAATGGAATGTTACATTCTACCACCTTTAAAAGGAACTTCGTCCTCGAAGTTTACTCACACTCATCAACATCATCATCCAGCTGCCAAAACTCTCGAACTCATAAATATCATCATCCACTTTTATCAACACTATCGAAAAAAAATTCTCCCACTCCTAAACATCGAACTACTACAAGCACAGCCATGGCCTTTTAACACTATCAACCACTATATGTACCCATCCATTCCTTATGCTACACCAACACTCTACGTCCAATAATATTACAACATTCACAACCCTCAAACGCGTTTTGCCGCATCCTACTCCTCTTAAGACACATGTTACGTCCTCGTAACTCACTAATACTAGATCCTTAGCTATACCTCTCATTATCTTCATCACCACCACATGTGAAAGATACCCGCCTATAATCTAAACACTTACTATACCTATATCCAAGGCTCTCTTACTTAAACAGTTCTCATACCTCAACTCATTCTGCACTCCATCTAACCAAAACCACACAATCCTGATCATAACAAACACTCTAACTCTTCCACATTACCGCGACATGACATATCTCTCTATATAAACTATATAAAACTCTTATCGCCAAAAGCATAACTCACGATCCACACTTGTTACGTACACTCACACTCGATCCTCAAGTTCCTTTCTTTCATTACCGCAAGACTCATACATAACTTAACACGACACTAATTACCCAACACCCTACACTCACTGTCTCAACAAAGGATTATGAACCACCTGCATATATCAGATCATTACCACATATGTTCTACAAATCACTTGCCATTAACATGTCTACCAAAGCCTCATCTAGAACAAGATCAAAATTACTGTAACAACATATCCCAACTGTGTCCCATCAAAAAAATATCACTATACCATGACAACAACGAAACATATACAACTCTCTTTCATATCATACTCTACCCTCATTCCCAAATTGAAACTGGTAAGAAACATCAAAAAACAAACAACAGTCTACATGTCTAACCAAAACTCACAAGAAACAACAGCAACAAAACAACAATCTGGCATAATCGGTCTCAGACTTTCAAACTCAAATCGTAACCACCCCGTATACTCCACCACAACCGGTGACGGCATCGCAACATCGCCACCAACAGCCGCACCGCAGCGCAAAAATGCCCGCATCACAACACGAAGTACCGTGCCCAGATCACCACCCGAGGCACAACAACCACATCGATAAACATCACGCCCATATATAATCCCCACAAACACTGACTCAGTATAACTCTCCGGATAAGAAAACTTACTCAAAACTGCTTTACTCGACCATAACACAACATTTTATGCGGAATAAACATACAAGAATCTCATGCCTATCATCAATACCTTTTCACGGAATAAACATGTATCATCAATACACATACGATTTTAACTATCCATGCCAGATCAATCAAATTATTACCTTTTGAACCTTATTCCAATAGATTGTCGTACCCAACATATATCAAAAAAAAACATTCATATAACAACTTTATGACTATCACACCATACCGCTTCTCGTGAGGTCAGAACCTCACACAAACATTTATACACATCATAGACCCATAATCACATCTAACTAGTCAATCCTGATCACGTAAGTTACCACCTGTTAAAAGTTACCTCTCACCCGAGCTTAACTCGTACACCCCTCATAACATATTCTCCCATTCGCATAATCATCACCCCCTGTCAAATGTAACCATACCGTTAATACTCAACTACTAACAACCGCCTCATATAACCACATCTTATACTCTCTCACAACCATACATATCTATCTGGTCTCTACAAAATCAACCTCATTAGAACAACTAGTTTCCCTAAAGTAACATCATCCTCAACCACTAGTGACAATACTATGGCACCAACATCCTTCATGTGACCACTCTCTTACTATCACTTCATAATATCACAATCCGTTTTCTCTCTATGGTTATCATCCCAAATAACGAACATCCAATCCATCAACAAGATTTACCTCAACATTATTCCCAATTCTATCCTTTATCATATCGTTACCTAACTCTCCACCAAAATCTCAGATCGTGCAAACACTCTACAAGCTCCTTATTCCCTTAATATCTCGAAACTCACGGCTAACACGTCGTCCTGCTCTCCTATATAACCATTAACTCACACCCTCTAGTGGGGATATCGTACATTTCATAATTTCCTACCTTCATGCTCCTTAACTCCGGTCAACGTTCTCTCAACTTACTTCCATCCCTCTTTCCCTCCTTTTACTCAATAATGCCAATTAATAAGTCATCTCCTTTCTCTTTCTACCTAACTCTTTAGTCATTTGTTTATTTTCCATAGCTCCACAACTCTAATTCCATTAATTCATCTCAATATCTTATCATTCTTCTTATCATTTATCATCTCTCATCTTGCTTCACACTCACCCTTGTCACCATCAAGTCCGCACACTAACAGTTACTCTTCAATTAGTCGTATCTCCCTTTCGCATCTCTAGAAACCAAAATTCACTTCATACCGTTTGTCCAAAGAATTACACACTAGGCTCACCTCTTTGATATTCCAACTTCCCAAACTTAGCCACTATCTACAAATCCACATCGCGACATAACTTCCTTTAAGTTCACTATATACCTCTCTTTCCTATCTTCTTACAACAACCTTCCATTACATATATCTTTAAGCAACTTTATCCTAGCTGTCTTCCTCCATAAATCCTTACACATCCAAATATGCCACTATTCGTGTCCCTTATCTCAATCTTTCATTCTCATGCTTCTTTACACTTACATCACCCTTGTCCATATAAACTTACTTTTATACTACTCAACACACGACTATATCACTCATTATATCTCACAAAACATGCTCTTTGCCTCAATTAGCTCACATTCTTCCTTTTTCTTTTTCCACTATCTCTCACATGTCTTCCTTATCCAACACATGTCCCTCATAAGCCGGCATTCTCCCTATCATAGTATTTGGTAACTTACATATCAAGACCGTCTCACATATAAAAGAATGCGTTAAGACTCAAAACATACATGTGTATATACCCTACGACTCAAAACAATGTAAAAACATAGCCACCGGCTCAAAACAAAAGTAAGAACATAGCCACCGACTCAAAGTGGCCATCCAATAAGGTACTCGGTCGAGTACATAACATACTAGGTCGAGTACAAGGTACTCGGTCAAGTAACTATATTACTCGGTCGAGTTTTCGACTCCAGAAGCAAACTCAATTGTCGCAGAAGGATTACTCGGTCGAGTATTGGGAATACTCGGTCGAGTAGACCTTACTCGGTCGAGTATGAGACTACTCGGCCGAGTTCACGACTCCAGACGCTAAACAGTATTATCACAGAGAGATTACTCGGCCGAATATGGAATACTCGGTCGAGTATAAAAGATACTCGGCCGAGTAGGGACTACTCGGTCGAGTATCGGCGCAGTTCTCAGCACCGACCAGTTTTCGTAAAACAGTCATATCTCCCTCGTTACTAGGTCGTTTTGGGCGTGTGACCTATCGTTAGAATCGTAAGAAGACAAGCTATCACCTTAACTTGGAATCACAGCAATATCATTTCTAGAACTAGACTTATGACAGTTTTAAAACAACCCTTCCGTAATCGTTCTTTCTACAAATCAAGTTTCCTAAGCCAAAACAACTTGAACATATATAAGGCAACAATAACAATTCAATACTTCAAGAAACCAGTACATAGAGGCACTTTTATCATACTCACATTAAAATTAAACATGACATTCACATATATAGACGCATGACCTTAATCACATGCTTCTACCAACAATTAAGCATTAAAATCATCATGTTCACATGCACATGTACCACTACCATACTTCATGTTCAACATTGTATTAAACAGGTAACATGATCACATTCTTCATGCTCAATATCAACCAGATACAATTTCACAATTCACCTTTCATATTTTACCATGTTCCAACACTTAACATGCCAACATATTCATGCTCAAAGTTTAACATCAACAATCCTCGATGCATCTTTCAACAACTATCACATTCCACTTCTTTCATCATTTCATCCAACCATGCACAAGATTCAAACTATAGATATCAAACTCACATGACTCAAACATACAACAGTTTCCCCCCATGTGACCGGCTTGAGATCGTAAGGGCCTTAATGCGACTTTGGGACGTCTCCCAGTCTTTGCGGCGACTCCAAACAACTCTTCCCGGGTTCATTTTATTTGGACTCCCTAAGTTCATTGGGTTCATTTGTTTTAGGTGCCGGAATCGTCGGCTCTGATACCACTTTGTAACACCCCCTCATACCAAGGTACCTTACCAGGACTACCCCAGCATGAAAGGTTGTTACCGTCTCGGTTGCCCGAGGTTAGTATATATCAAAAGCAACAGTCCAAACACATTTATTAATGTACGGTAGTTATAAAAGTTACATAGTCTCCAAAATCTAATAAACGAATTATCCAAAAGGCAACAACTACCAAAACAATAACTAAGGCTCGTGATGGTGTCATCTAATCCAGCGTGGTGACTCTCCTATGACTGGCCCAAGCTCAATAAATGTATCACCTATCACAATCTGCTCACCATCCCCGAATGGATCACCGCAGGTTTTACAAAACAACAACACGGGGTCGATTACTCAATCAATATAAGACAACAAACATTACCACCAAATGATCATCGATCTCACACAAGAATCGACTACACACCGAAGTGTGTAGTCCTGCCAGATTACCCATCGCAACAGATAATCCTCGCCGCCAAAGGGGTGACCGCACCCATCCCCACCTAGTCCAAATTCATCAACGAGCGACTAACAATCCCCGTCCCCTTAATGTGCACATCCCCTCCCGTGACGGGTTCCACGGAGGGCGAACTAGGGTGTGAAGCCACTCCCGCAAGTGACTCCACCACAATCATACACACACAAAGATCATCACAAATGTCACAACATCACAACCGTCACAACAGAACCACACCAACATCGTCATCACAACACCCATACTCCGATGATCGCCAGAGATAACAACAATTACAACACAAGCACAGTCTTAAATCAATTAACAGTAACTGAGTAGGGAAACCCTACCTTTTCGCAATCCGATATGCTCTAATCAATCATACAATATGCATAGAAATTACCACATCGTCACCTACAACAATTATAATCAACAATCAACACACATATAATGACCAAACCCTAAACCCCCAAATTAACCCAAAACAATAATTAGGGCAAAACCCTAAAAGACAACTTAATGAGACTCATGAAATCAGAGACTTACCGACATAATCGACGCAAGGCAAGATTCGTTAGACTCATGAACAATCCACGCAAATGAGAGGGAGATTTGGAGAGGATTAGAGTTACGTTGTGTAGTTTAGGTTTTGTAAAATGTTTTAGAAACTGTAAAATGCGTGTCAATATAACTCTAATCCTTTCTAAATCAACCGCGGAAAATATTACCCGTCAGACCGGATACTCGGTCGAGTATAGAGTATACTCGGCCGAGTATCCTCTACTCGGTCAAGTATTACCCATACTCGGCCGAGTATTCCTGGGCAGTAGCCAAACAGAATACCCAACACACTTTACTCTACCGAGTAAGCCATACTCGGTCGTGTACCAGCCTATAAAATCCGTAGTGTTACAATATGTGACTCAAAAGACGGCTCAGACGGAATGTCAACGGAGTTTACAAGGGGAATATCAATGCAAGGTATGATAGATATGGATTCCCTAGGGTCATCGGACTTACTAAAAACCAAGTCCTCTCCTCCGACCTGAAAGGTAAGTGTCCCTACCCCGACATCAACAATTGCGCCAGCAGTGCACAAAAATGGTCGTCCCAAAATAATGGGAATATTGCGGTCTTCGGGTATGTTTAAGACAATGAAATCTGCGGGAATATAGAAATTCCCGATCCTAACAGGTACGTCATGTAAAGCTCCTTTGACCCGTACGTAAGAGTAATCAGCCAACTGGATAGTCGTTCTAGCGCGCGTAAACTTAGTCAATTTCAATTTCAACGCCAGCGACAAAGGTAAAATGTTGACACTAGAATCGAGGGCACATAAAGCATTATCAAACGAATGGGTCCCTATAGAACACGGAATAGGAAAACGACTTGGGTCAGACATATTAGGGGAGGTCCCATTCCGAAGAAGTGTGCTACACTCTTCAGTCATAGCTACGTTCATTATCGTCTCACTAGCATCCCTCTCAGACCAATCAATTTGAGAAATAAAATTAGCATAAGTAGGTACCTGAGTGATCATCTCATCGTAATGAGCAAATGACATTGAAAGCTCGTATGCGGTCCGAAATCTACGGTGTGGCAAAGAATCGTTGTGGATACGGAATTGACCGAATAAGAATACTACTCGATCGAGTAGTTTGCTCATCATCTATAATCGGTTGAGGATCGGTGAATAGCCGAATGAAAGCTTCTTCCTCAAGAGTCCTCGATCGAGTGTTTACATCCTCTCGATCGAGGGTTACAAAGATCGCTTTCTGTTTGATCAAGTTGCATACGATTTACTCGATCGATCTCATTCACGACAATTGCTCGATCGAACGATGCGAGCTCGATCGAGTGGCTTGTCCTCCAACCAACTCGATCGAGTATTGTGAGTTACTCGATCGAATTGATTACCCAACGAAGCCCTTAAATCAACAGCGTGCATATCAAGATCTTGTGAGTCACGTGAACAGATGCCCGGTGAAACTCAAGTCATCAACAAGAGCAATAATAGGCGACTCGGGCACTTCATAAGACGGAATGATGTCGGTGTTGATAGCATACACCGTCTCACATTGCTCTTGCTCGGTAATTAATTGATCACACCGAGCCCCTAGCTCCTTTATACGGCTATCAAATTCCACACTAGAATTATGACACTGTAGTGCAAGTGCCAATATTGTTGACTTCAGTTCTTCCACCTTATCATTCCTAGCAGGTGAAGGGGTTGGTTGCGGTGGAAACAAATAACAAGGCTGTTGATAGCCTTGTTGCATCAACGGTTGTGGTCGAGGAGCGACATCATAGTAATTACCACAACCCCAAGAATCTTTCCTCTCCCAATTGGCAGATTTTTCAGTTTGAGCTTCAAACTGAGCAATAAGTCGGGAAACGGACGTCATCTTGGCAAAGAATCGAAGGTACTCAAGCCTTCCCTTCGATAATATTTCTCTGAAAACTGACTAATAGACCTGTAGACCTATCAAAACAGAGCTGAAGAAAAAGATTAGAACGGCCTCAAGGTACTCAGTCTTCCCTTGAGGCGAAAAACAGACAAAATTAAAACAGATAAAAATCGTCGCCTCCCCGGCAACGGCGCCAAAATTTGATACGGTCGTTATGTATCAAAAATAAATACCTAAGTACAACTAACTAATAGCTAGCAGTAAGTAGGGTCGATCTCCATAGGGAGGCTATTTTGCTAATTATCTGTTTAACTCAATCTGTCAGAATGTCACAGAAATGGGGGTTTAAATTGTTTTACTAAAACTATTAAGAGATTAAAAGAGAGGAATTAAGAAGGAAGTAAGTTCTAAACAATAAAGAAGGAGACTAGGGTGTCAGGTCATCAATGTAAGCCAGATAAAGATAGCTAAGGTCACAGATAGGTCACTAAACCAGTCTAAGGGGCTACGAATATCTCCTTTCGGTCTCAATTCGCCCTAAAACACTATTAGCTTGACTTTCGCCCTCACTAAAGTATCCTATTGTTCACTACAGGTCTCGCCCCTTCCAACCTTTCGGTCCAGGTCAAGGTTTACCGGATTAACTAGTCAAATGCGTCGACTCAATCGACTAATTAAAGTTATACGTAGTGATTGCAACATAAACATGATAATAAGACGGATCTGCGATCTAATTAATCTAAATCATCGTTTCATGACTCCCCTAACCCTAGCGAGAGGATTAGCTATGCATATTGATGAAACAAATAAAGATAAATAAGCAATTAATTGAAAGAGGCATTATAAGAGAGAGAATTAATCTAAGATGCATAAATTAAATAAGAGTGTAAGAGAGATTAAGAACAAACTAATTATGAATGAGAAATAAGGGAAGAGAAATTACAATTAATCCGAAAATAGAGAGAAAAGAAGAAGCGTCGTTCCTCTGCCTCCACTAAGTCCAGGGAACAATTGATATCCTCTTAGGTCTAAACTACTCTTATTTATACTAAGTAGTATCATTATTATTAACTAAATATAAGATAAGCATAAGATAAAATCTAATTATACTCGACAATATCCTTCTCGCTGGTAGCTAGTACTCGATCGAACATAAATCTACTCGATCGAGTACTTCTGTTTATTTTCCTGCTTTGCGCACTGAACTTCAAACGGCTGCCATTTCTTCGTTACTTGGTCAAACAGAGCTATTCCGGTGGCATTGGAAAGTTAAGAGGACAAACTTTCATCTCCAATTGGAATCACCTGAATATCATTTGTAGAACTCGAGATATGGCTCTCCAAAGCAGGCACTAGCAATTTGAAGTTCTTCCTTTGCTCGCCTAGCTATCTTTCTTCTTTGCGCATCTCAAAATAGCTACATTCCCGCTCCAAATTCACTCTTCCTCCAAATGCATGCTAAACGGACGGTAAAAGGCTTGATTTCACTACTTTTGGGTTCATTCCTGCAAATAAGACAAAATAACCCAAAGTAGCATATTCGGGGCATTTCGTAGCATAAAACCACGATAAAAGCATAGAAATACGTGCATAAATTAGGCTAAAAGACTATATAAAATGCACGTATCATAGATTCGTGATAAAAAATGTTATCATTAGAGTATAAATTTTATATCATTTGCACATACTAAAGATAGTGTACCTCTTAGTTCTTAATATATTATATGTCCCACATTGAAAAATAATGTAGGTGTGGAGAATATACTACGTATAAATAACAGAATTGTCCCACATCGAAAGATTAACAAAGTGGCCGGGTTAATCCTATGATTATAAACTTAGGTATTAACCCAAATCTTTTGAGCCTCTTAAGTATTGTCTTAAAGAGCTCTTAAAAGTTTGTATCATATCACCACAATATGATATAAAAAATAAAGTGCATATTTTTTAACTATTATAATATATATTTCCTATATTATATATCCAAGTCCTGTTTATAATTTTTATATAAAAACATTTTACATTTCATTTGATAAAATACTATCGTAAAAAAATTATATAATTAGATTTGGAATAAAAAATGAATTATTAGAGTATGAATTTCATATCATTTGCACAAAAAAAAAGTACGATTATTAATAGACAGCATAGAATGTCGAACTAGGCGAAAAAAAGAAGACGTGCTTCTTAGTATGTTATATGTCACGCGTTGAAAAAATTTATAAGTGTGATGAACATACTACGTATAAATAGTAGAATCGTCCCACATCGGAAAATTACCATAAGGTGGGGTCATTCAATTATAAATAATAGAATTATCCCACATCGAAAGATTAACATAAGGTGTAATGATCCTATGATTATATATATGAGTCATCCTTTGAACTTAAATATCAACCCAAAATCTTTTCAGTCTCTTAAGTATTGTCTTAAAGAGCTCTTATATGTTACAGTTGTCTTATATTTTACATTTGTTGGGCTCTAACAGTTAAATTGATACAAGTGGCCTTGATTTTCTTGATTCAGTTATCTAATTATATTATACTTTAATCTAACAATCGAATACCAATAAGACTAACTAACAAATGTAACAATAAGTATGCATGATCTCCATAATTAATAAGTCTTAAAAGTGATTAATATTGATTAATTCAATTTAATGAAAATGAGAATATAAAAATAAATTAGGTATGATTTCATTACAATGGGACCAACTCACTGAATATTAGTCAAACAATTAAGAGGACAACAGTTGAAGAAATCCAAGTATAGCAAAAAGCTCAAGGTTCAGCTACCATATTATCTCTAGAAAGTAGGAACTGCCAACACACTCATAATAAAATGCTACAAAAACATTTTCCTAAAAAATCCATAGGCTATAACAGCCTATATAATCTCAATACCAAATTTGTTTGTATTTTATTATCCACGAATTTTTATTTAAGACGGAATTATCCGTCTTCAACCTTTTTTTGTTTAAATATGTATTTAATTAAAAGACCTACAAAAGGAGTTCATACATCAGTTAAGGGAGGAAATCCAAAGAATAAAACGTTATTAAATCGAGTTGGATATCGAACTAGGTGCGAAAAAGATGATGTAATTCTTATTATATTATATGTCATACATTGTAAAATAATAAGATGTGGTGAACATACTACGTATAAATAGTAGAATTGTTCCCACATCGAAAAATTACCATAAGGTATGGTCATCCTATTATAAATATTAGAATTGTCCCACATCGGAAGATTAACATAAGGTGTGCTAATCCTATTATTATAAATAGTACAATTGTCTCACATCGAAAGATTAACATAATGTGGGGTGATTCTATGATTATAAATATGCGTCATCTTTGGAACTTAAATATCAACCCAAAATCTTTTGAGTCTCTTAAATATTGTTTTAGATAGCTCTTATATGAGTTTGTATTATTACCCCCACAATAGCGAAATTTATTTGTATTATACTTTTGATTTTGGTGATTTCACAATTATATAATTATATATTGTTATATCATCTCCTTTTCTACTCAAATTTAGTAGTTTAGCAATAAGTTATTTATTTTTTAATTTTTAAGCTGAATTTTTAAATAACGAACATACATCAGTTGTATTCTTGTTATATAAGAGACTTTAAAAGTAACGTTACACAATGTTAATTTTTCAAGTTTTAACATTTTTTTCATCTAGAGAGTCCAACCCTTAAAAACTACTTAATATTTATAAGAAAAAAAAACAATTTTATACGTAAGAAAAACTTTGGACTTTAGATAAGATTAGTTTGTTAACAATAAGATAAAATTGCACAAATGTTACCTATATATGTGCGAAAATTTTTAGACTCTAGATAAGATTAGTTTGTTAGTATTTGCTCATTATTAAATATTAAATATAACTACTATTAGATATAATGAGTAGTAATTGTCTGTATTTCGAGATTCGGGTTGGATGTCGAGCTAGGTGTGAAAAAGATGGTGTATTTATTAATATGTTATTTGTTCCACATTGAAAAATAATTGAGGTGTTTTTTTTTTGGTTCAACGAAACGCGCACTTAGTCGCATTACAAAAGAGGGGAGGGGGAATCAAACCTGAGACCTATTATCCAGGATATCTCAGTCTTAACCACTAGACTAAGACATCATTGATAAAATATTTGAGGTGTTGTGAATATACTACGTATAAATAGTAGATTTGTCCCACATTGAAAGATTAGCATGCATAAAGTAGGGTGATCTTATGATTTTAAATAGAAGTCATCCTTAAAACTTGGGAATCAACCCAAAATCTTTTGAGTCACTTAACTATTGTGAAAGAGACATCTTAAGAGTTTATATTATTAACGGTTAAAATTAAAATTTAACAAACTATAATTTTGTCGTGACTAAATTGTATGTTTGCTTATACTGGCAAAAAACATAGACGGATTTATCTTTTACGCCTTTACGGTGGAATGATAGCAATAAGATGATCATAGGAGTATACATTGCAAGTGCATTGTGAAAAAAATAACATAAAAATGAACTCTATGTATCAGTAATTAAAAGATTAATTATTAGGGTTTTTTGTCAAACACAACCTTTAAAAAACTTTTTTTTCCAAACACCACCGTTAAAAAAAAAGTTTGTAAAACACAACCTTTAATAATTTTTTTTTTGTAAAACACGATATTTTGGCAAGAATTTAACCACCTTGCAATAGGGTGACTTTAAGTCGATATTTGAGTTAGCAAACGAGGTCGATTTGAGGTGTTCTTCGACTTTTTGGAAAGGTGGTAGTAAAAGCTTTCCAGGGGTTACCAATACGGTGGTGATAGGTGGACTTATGTGGGGTTTATTGGTGTATATAGTAAGGTTGGTCAAAGAGTGAATTGGAGGTAAAAACAAATCAGAAAAACACCAATTCACTCCTTGACCACCATTACTTTACACACTAATAGACCCCGCATAAGTCCACCTATCACCGCCGTATTGATAACGCCTAGAAAGCTTATACTCCCACCTTTCCAAGGAGTCTAAAAACATCTCAAACCGACCTCGTTTGCTATACCAAACATCGACTGAAAGTCACCCCATTGCAAGTGTTCAAGCTCTAGCCAAAATGCCGTGTTTAACAAAAAAATTTTTATTAAAGGTTGTGTTTCACAAACTTTTTTTTTAAAGGTAGTGTTTGGAAAAAAAGTTTTTTAAAGGTTGTGTTTGACAAAAAAACCTAATTATTATTATTATTATTATTATTATTATTATTATTATTATTATTATTATTATTATTATTATTATTATTATTATTATTATTATTATTATGTAAGACGGTCTTATTAATTGAACAAAAAAAATTGAAACGACTAACTTATAAGAATGACATGTGTAAGTAAATTGTTCATATTTGAAGGGTAGGTATATGGTTCAAAAAAAATATATTTAATCATAAGGGTTATCAAAGTGCCCTTATGATTAAGTATATATTCTCCCTACCAAAATATAGCAAATGTAAACTATTTATTAATTTCACACCTGTCTTTGTATTAATTATAAGGGTTATCAAAGCGCCCCCATTGGCTTACACTTATGATGATTAGTACTTAATAAATTTTGCTAGAAATCGAGATAACAAAGCTTTAGAGGCTACTTAATGCTTAGAATCAAGTACGTATCAAGTGACAATAAGAGATTAAGATATTTCATTTTTTTTTTATAATTATGTGACACCCGGATTTGAACTTCAAAACACCTATCTTTATATTAATCATAAGGGCTATCAAAGCGTTCCGATTGGCTTGCACTTATGATGATTAGTATTTAATAATTTTTGCTAGAATTCGAGATAACAAAACTTTAGAGGCTACTTAATGCTTAGAATCAAGTACGTATCAAGATAACATAAGGGATTGGGACATTTCATTTTTTATAGAATTATGTGACACCCTAATTTGAACTTCGAAACACCTATTCGATAAAGCTCTAAAACTTAATTGTAAAATAATCAAGGTCATTTGTACAGGTTTTCAAACTAGTTTTATAATAAACTTAACCTCGACTCATCGGGGTCTGAATTCTGATGTAATAAATTTTCCAAAATAAAACGGAAAACTTATCCTCGACGGCCGACTGATCAAGTATTGGATTTACGAGTGGGGTCCATTTTAAACCCGAAAGAACAAAAGTGGAAACTCTCGAAATTGTGATTCCTTACTTCCTTCTTTCGCTCCCTTCCACTTGATAACTTCGCGTTAACAATTCGTCAATTCCTAAACATGAACACTCCCTCGTAAAAAATACACAAAAATGGCGAAAAACAAACAACTCGCCGGAGAAACATCCCGGTCGTTACGCGATTCAATCACCGCCGCCGACGACGGATCACCACGACTACCACCGAGCACCATCGCCGAGAACGACGCGCCTTTACGTCGTAGAAATGATCCTTTTTTGATTGTTTGTAGATGTTTCAGCTTAATCACCGCTCTTTCCGCTATTCTTTGTATTGCTGTTAATGTTCTCTCCGCTGTTCGATCCTTCAAGAACGGTTCTGATGTAAGCGAATTTTTATACAATTGATTTCGGATTTCAATTGATTGCTTTAGATTGATTGAAATTTTGTTGATTAGGTTTTCGACGGAATTTTTCGGTGTTATGCGGTGGCGATAGCGCTTTTCACGGTTGTTGCCGAGACGGAATGGAGCGTCATTTTCAAGTTATGGAAGGTTTGCTTCTTTTTTTTGTTTTTTTTTTTTAATTCCGTAGTTTTATTATAGGGAGTAACTCGTCTGCAAGTGTCGGACACGGTGTCAAAGTGTTTGATACGGTTATTTTCCGTGAAGTTTTCAAGTTTTTTTGTCTTAAATGTAGTGTCCAAGTGCCATGTTGTGTGGGAAACTCCTAGTGTCGGACACGGAACCAAAATGAAGTGTGAACAGCAACATGCTTTTATGTACCAAGTTACTTCTACTCCTTTAGTGCAGGACACGACAGAGTGCCTATTTTCTGCGAAATTTCCATGTTTTTGGACTAAAATGAAGTGTTAAGTGTTGTGTTGTAGCGGAAACTCCTAGTGTTGGACACACGAGTGACATGACCAACCTGAAGTGTCAAAGTAACATACTCCCTTCTAGTCTGAGGGATGGTTGTCATTTCCATTTCTATGCTAGTCGGGTGTTGGTTTCCCTTTCCTTTTTTGGTAAGTTTTGTGTGGTTCAAATTCAATTCCATGTGAGGTAGGGTGTTTTGTGTGACCCAAATTCATTTCCTTAATTTTAGTGCCCAAAAGAAAAAGAACCAACAATCAGACTAGGAGGGAGTACTTTTTAAGTACTTTCGTTCGCATTCCCGTGTTTACCAATTCTATTTTTTTATAGAGAATGGTAAATCGATTATTCACTTGCACTTTAGTTTCTTCATCATTTAATGACATTAGCTACGATAAATTCCCTTTTGCCTTGACTGGAACGGACGTAGAATTTGTTTTCTGGGTTTATAGGTTTTTGTTGAGCTGCCAATCCTTCACAAAGCTTGATAACTTGATACATAGCTATAGTGTAGAGAGTATTGTTTAACTTGAAGTTTACATGATTACATCAAATTTTTATGGAATGTAATTAATCGAGACTTGACGATGGTTTGATGTATTGTTTTTTTTACCATGAACTTGAACTGGAATGATTCTAGTTTCTAGACACGAACACTGCGTTATTCTACTTGTATTCTCACATTTGGATTTTGCAGAAGACGATTCTTATCTTCTGTAATCTAATCTAGGTTTGCTCATCAATATGTGCATCTGAAATTGGTTGTCACACTGCCAAGTACATAGTATTAATTATCGGCTGCATTTATCATGGTTTTGAGGTTACTGTGGCCGAAATTAGGCCACAATTGTGAGGCAATGACTGTGATCAGGTTATGACGACTGTTTCTTTGATTAAGTCTTAGACTGAGATGTGATACCATGCCCAGTAGCATACTGAAAAAGATTATTTTGACCTACTGTGCAAAGACCAGAGAATCTAAAGAGGAGTGTATTTGATTCACTAAATTCCGACTCCTTATGTTCTACGAAGTATTTGAGTAATTGTGAAATTTAGTCTCTAGTAAATTTTCTCAGCCTTGGACTAGGCTTAAAATAAAAATTACTCCTTCTGTCCCGGTTTTGGCATAAAGACCAAGGAAAGAGGAGGAGCCAATTATTAAATGACAAGTGGACCAATTTGAGTGTGAAGGATCAAATTGCTCATCAAATGCATTCCTAAATTAGAAAAGACAACAATTGACTGAGACACCCAAAAATGGAATAGGACAACAAATGACCGGGACGGAAGGAGTATAATACCTTGACCTAAAAGAGGTGAGAGGATAGAGGTACGGTGGAATTCCAGGATTTCCGTCCTAGTTGAATAGGGATGGGGGATTAAGGTGGGATCAAGCTTAATCAACAATAAAAAAACTCGCAACAATTATAATTCAACTTTTAAAAATCTTAAAGGAAATAATACTCCATACAATGTTATTACTCTATTATTATAAATAGAGACCCAATTTGATATGTTTTGCGCTCATTTGATTTTATAAGCTGTCTCTGTATACACTATAGATGAAATATTAAATCATAAGGCCAATAAACCATCGATGATTGGACATAAGAGGCCACCAGTAAATATAGTCTTGTTTAATTTGCTGTTTACCTGTTGTATAATGAGATCTAATTTAGTGTTGATCAATACATTGCAGGTATTGGAGTATTGGCCTGGTAGAGGCATGCTGCAGATCTTGTATGTATGCTAACACATGTATTATAACTTAGATGTATCTTGTGGCTTGCATACTGCACTCTTCTTTTTTACTTTTTGTGCCTTCAAGTTTACAAGTATCACCTATGCTATTCCCATTACTTAGGGTGTGTTTGGATAGCATAAGTGGAGGGAAAGGGAGGGAAGGGGAAAGGAGGGAAGGGAAAGGCAGAGAAGGGAAGGGGAGGGGGAATGGAGTGTGGGTGTTTGGATACAATTTCCCTTCAAATCTTGCCTATTGTGGAGAGATTTTAATTAGGCTTGGAGGAGGGGAATTGGATCCCTCCAAATCTCTCCCCCTCCATTTCCCTCCACACTCATTTGCTATCCAAACAAGGGATTTTAAATCCCCTACTGTCCCCCCTTTCTTTTCCCTCCAAATCCCTCAATCCAAACACACCCTTAGTTTAGCAGGGGACTATGGGGGAGAACATGCCCTCTCACACCTAGTGAGTTGGGACCTTATCATACAATAATAGAAGCATGCAATTTGGCAAGCTTGAATCTCTTAGTGATTTTTGTAATCTTCAATTCATAACTCAGCAATATATCCCCTCATAATGGAAGTTACTCTGTCTTCATTAACAATCTGTAGGGAAGATTTTCAGGAAGAATGATTTTGTGAAATGAATAACAAATCAAATATCATGCCTAGTCGAGAGTTGAGACAAATCATTCGCCAAATTATGTATACTTCTTTACTTTCACTAATAGTAGGAGAAAGGTTAAATTAGGCGAACTATTCCATGGATGCAACATTGGCAACGATAAAGCGGAGGAGAGTGATAAAAGATGAAACATTATCTAGTTGACAAAATCTTTGTAATTTGCTTTATGAACAGATTGAAAATGATGTATAAAGATGCACATACAACAACGTTACCCCATTGCCTCAATGGCTTCTCCAAGGGGGATTGCATGTCTGCAATCTTACCATTGTGTTAAAAACACAAAAAACGGTACTTCACAATAGAAACATGCATATGATGCGGTTAATTTAAGTCACACTGTTGTGAAATTCATAAAAAAACACTGTGAGTGAAACATTGACAACAGAGATATAGACTCATATTTTCAGCAATGAGGGATTGAGGGGTGATGTTTCGAGACAGAGCTCACTATTAACTTGTTTGTCGAGTAGTTCAGTTACGATTAAAGATGTTGAAATTCTTACTAAATTGTTGTGCGTGGTCATTGAACATCAACTATATGAACTGTGTGATATAGAATATGCACATATAAGTAACGCCATATATCAACTAACATCCATGAGTTGCTTTGTCTAGCGTTGCTGTCATGACTAGGGCGTTTCCCGACTATACTGGACAACGGCAGGACCTGGTGCTTCTTCAAAACATAGCAAGTTATTTGCTTCTCTCATGTGGCGTTGTGTATCTCATATCGGTAAGAATATGAGCTTACTTGTATTCTTATTTCAGCTTTTTTTTCAATTTAGGGCTGTATATACCTTGGTATATCCAAGTTAGTGGGGGTAGTGCTTACTATTTTTTGTTGTACTTGTTCCATTATGCACAACTGAATTTCAACTTCAGATCTTCTGTTGTACACATTTTTTGTAACTGGAAATGAAGCCTTCGAGCAACTAATTTCGCTTGGCTATATTGGTTTCAATTTCCAAAGCAGGTGAAGAATCAATATTCTGTGACTTTGGAATATGATTAAATAAAGTAAAATATTGCGAAACAGGAGTTGGCACTTGGCAAATGCAATTTTCATTAGGTTTTGTGCAAACCTCTCTGTGTTTACTAACACGTGTAATGTTGTGATTTGTGAATCATACATGCCCCTTACCTGCCATTGAAAGCCTCGAGGCACTGGGGTAATATTGTTCTGATGTGTGCTAAATGCCTGACCGTTAAGATAATCACTAATTCTGGAGAGTGATAAGCTATTAGACTAAATCCCAACATATTAGTCTAGATGGCGACCCTTGTGTATCTTGGAAATCCTCATGGGCTGTTGATCTCCATTTCTTCAGGGGATCCTATGCATTGGCTTTCTCAAGCGCAAACTCGAACATAAAGAAATTACAAGGATTCAAGCAGCTAGGGATCTTGAGGTAAATTTGTCTTGCCTCTCTTAATGTATGAAGTCATGTTTGTGGCCTCTGATAGCCGCCTCCTTCCTATGGCTCTTTATGCAAAAAGGCCTTGCAGTGGATATAGCTCCCCCCCCCCCCCCGCCCGCCCCTTTAACAGTTGCTAGAGCCCTATGAGTATTTGGGATTTGATCTATGGGAGGTTTATGTTAATAGTTGTTGTCCTGCCTCTCCTAAATACTTTATTATACTGACATGCTTGTCCTTGACTACTTGTTTAGAGTTTTGTAGAATATCTACCCTGTCATTTTTTATGTAACAGTAACGTGTAACAAGAATACTGCTATCAGGGAGTTATGGTTACAAAGGGTAATGTGGAAGTGAAGATAGCGCAAAGTAGGAGACGGTTGTGATGGTGGATAGAGCAAATATATGAGTAGAGGGTAGTTACTAATTATTATCCCATTAGGACAGACGTATGAATGAAATAGTTCTTCACCGCCCTTTCATCCTCTCAAACTCTCTTATAAAGTCATAACCCCTCTGTCTTCCCTTCGCCACCATCGTTTATACCCTTTATTCTTTTGTAATAGTTACCCTCAATCCAAGCGAACTTGTAAATATTGCGGTCCTTTTTAGCTATGCAATCTTTAATAGGCCCATACTTTGCTAAAAAAACCAAATATTTTTGTCTCTCCCCTTCTCTATGTGAGTGGTCACTTTTCCAAATCTTGTTTCAAACATGGGCCATCATTCGTCCATTGTTTTTAAGCCTTGAAATTTTGAGCTTCTAGCTCAACTTAATCCTTGTTAATCGACATGGTTCATTGATATTGACGCTGCTTTCTCGTATAATGCAGGAACTAGAGCGGAGGAAGCATGAACTTGAAGCTTTGTTAATCGACAATAATGTTTGAAACAAAGTCCAAATGTAGACAGAGCATAATGGCTTTCATGGCTTATGTCTGAATCATTTGAGGAAAATAAACCAATCGCTCTCATAGTCTCATGGCTTATGTCTGAATCATTTGAGGAAAATAAACCTTGAAAGCTGTACTTTGCTGTAGCTTGTGAATCTCGTGACGCAGTGGCTCTCTTCTAGTGATTGTTTACTCGTTTTCTTTGTATAGTTAGGTATGGGATTTCATGCTCTTCATTTTTTCACGCATTTTTTTTCACTCGTGTATCAGTGTATGTATTAACAATTTTATTACGAAGCAATAAGCCAATGAGTGTATTAGGTAAATTATTAGAGGTTTTACTGTTTGCCGTGATAGTTTTAGACATGTTTCTGGAACGGTATTCATATAATAGAGTTTAATCTGTATATTACTAGTACTGTTTAAGTTATTTTTTTGTTGCTATAGCTGGCAGCTGCTGGTGTTGTTACTACCACCAAAAAAGCATACATTTTCCTTTGTGAATGAAATGACTGATTAATTTTCTTCAAGATCTTAGAACGTAAATATAAAAAATAAAAAAAATAAAAAAGTGGAAAAAATGCCTTTCGGACTAGGACAAATAGTCCACTTGGCTTGGGTACTTTGTCGGTCAATTTTAGCATATTTGCAAACGGATCGGGTCATATTAATCTAGTTCATTTCATGTAATCCGTATCTGTTATTGTGCTGATATTTGAGGTCAGGATTCCCTAAAGCTCACGAAAATCTGGGTTGATTGGAGTAAATTTGGATTCCAAGTCATACTCGGTTGTATGTTCTTTGTTAACAGCAAGTTTTCCTTGTGACTGGCATATCCGTCACAAACTTGCAACGGGTTAAGTACTGTCCATATTGGTAGATAAGACAAAACCGAATGCTACTCCCTAGTCATTCTGCTTTTGTGGTATCTACCCACATAGCCATATAAGTAGTACTTGACCCGTCGCAAGCTTGGATATACCCGTCACAAATCAGAATTTGTGATACAAAAATGAAGGCCCCGAAGTGAAGTTTTCGTTGATATGGTTGTATAAGAACACTAGGGCAACAATGACAAGACGTGCATTTAAAGAAGATTGTCTACCAAAGGCCAAAGTTGTTAACAAACAAACAAATAAATGAAATACAAGTCATATTTGCACTTATAATTTGTCAAGTGATGATGATGATGCTAATCTTATCATTCCCGCAAGAAGTGCAAAAGCATACCACCAATACCATGATTCATGCATCAATTCTATGATTCTTGTTGAATCAATTCTAAAAGCTTTTTGTTCAGATCTATAAAGTTCTTGGTAAGTAGCCGTAGACCTAACTTTACTTGGGGTAAAATCAATCAAGGGTTTGTATTGTATTTAAAACTCTAATGAACTTATTTCATTCAACGTTATATAGAACACGGTACAGTCGATTGCAAGTACATACAATTCCAAAAAGTTCTAATATCAATCTTGATGAGGGCATGATTCCTAATGCCATACCGAATTTCACAAACATGGACACCGACAGGCGACACCCCTTTCATCTCGAGGGTAAACATCAAGAATACATGCCATAATTAACCTAAACCCTTCCTTGGCACATACTTAAGCTTGACAATAGGATAATGGACACATCATACACCGGTGGATTATTTGAGAAAAGACAATTATATGTTGAGCGCGTGAGTGCGTGACCAATCTTAATCTGAGTAATCCTATTAGTTAAACTCGATAATAAAGTCTCATTCGAATATACTACTCCGTAATACGGTGGAGTACTACATAGATGATTTAGCTGATCTCATAGTCCATGCTCATTATGTACTTGCTTCTAATAACTATAATAAAGTAATCACGTTGGCGTACACTTAACAATTTAACATAACACGATACTCAATGGTGGATTTAGGGAGAGCTAGCAGAGGCACTCGCCCCTACCGACTACTCCCTTCACTTTTTAATATATGACGTTTTGCTTTTTCGATGCGAGCATTTGACTTTAATATTTACAACAAAAAATTTGGTAAAAAATTATACCATTAGATTATTTATGAAAAATTCTTTCATATGAGTATACATATCACTATATTTAAGCATATAATTTGAGAAATATTGAAGAGAGAAGTGTGTGTCTCGAAATGTGAGAAAGTCATATAAAAAAAAATAGAGGGAGTACTAAATAATGAAAAATATGAAAGTTTTAGCTCAAATTTTCAAAAAAAATTCGGATTTGCCTTGTAACATTATTTATTCGCTTGACTGAACTTTTTCACCGCATTCATAAATCCCGACTCTGTCACTGCTGATACTTGTATTGTTTTTTCTGGTATGTTGACAGAATGATAGATGAAAGTACATTAGTATGGCCATGCTATTTGCTAAAAGCATCATTATTTCACAAATTTTCATTGAAGACATGACATATCCGTCACAAGCTGAAGACGGATACCATTTTATCTCACAATGTACCCACTTTTTCTCTCTCTGCAACACTATTCATGTGGTCCCCTTTCTCCACTAACCCATTTTGTTACCATTTTATCTCACAAAATATCCGTCACAAATGGTAACCCGTCACAAGGGAGACCAATTGACATTATTTAACGTACGAGTATATAGTAATTTATTACTTCTTCGTTTTCGTTAACTTTTGTACGTCCACTCGTCAACCACTTTGGTGAACCGACAAGTTAGGTACGCAAATACCCAACTTTAATCTATGATTAAATCCGTTACTTTAGTGACGATTTAGAGGGGTTAACATGGACACTCGTTTCTGCTGGCCAAAGAACAATTTAAAAATTTCAGTTAAAGTTTCTGAATTTTTTCTAGGTTTACTTTACGTCTCTACTTATTCGCCTCTGTTGAGATTTTTCTCCCTTTTTTCCCGGCTCCGTCACGGCGTCACTGCGTTAATGTGTCGTACAATCAATATTAGCATTGCCTAATCTACACCCTTACGTACACGTCAAATGCTTCATGGCCACAACATCAACCTACGTGCATACTAACTATAATAGGATATACTAAACACATTGACATCGCCATTTTGTAAATAATTAACTCCTTTCGTCAAACTATTTTTTTTTTTTGAACGGAAGGAGAGTACGCTTTCTGAATTGATCGACTTTCATTTTAGTTGTGTCATATTCGTTGCTTCGGGTGGGCGTTTTTGTTCAAAATTGAAATAAATCAAACTATAACAATTATAGTTCCGATCACAATCAACAATTTGGATCAAATTAACACAACCTAAAAAGAGTCGATAATTGATTAACAATTTAACATCATCACTTGGTTAATGTTATAATTAATTAATTAAGCATCAATACTTGTCGAATAGTAAGCTCGGAATCGTCTTTCACTATCCGACACGCTACACGTATGTACATTACGAATTCTTAGCCTTCTCCAATAAATAATTATTCAAGTTCATCATCACATTAATACAATAATAATCCTTATTATCAATTGGGATCATAGTCTTCCTTTAAGAAAGCCGACACATAATTTCCTCCATGCCTCCTTGTCCGGTTCACGTGACTCCATAGATTTAGCTCTCAATTCATTTGCATAATTCCCCTATTAATCACAAATTTAATAATTAAATTTCGCAATCGTCAAATTAAAATAAGATAAATAAAGAAAAATAGTTATATATATACCTCAATTAAATCCTTTTGGAGAAGGCGATCAATTAGGTGAACCAATATGTCTTTGTTGTACTCGGGGTGGCCTTGGATGCCCATCATATGATCGCCGTATTTAAACATCTCGATCGATGTTTTACTGGACCGAGCGATCACTTCTACTTTCGGAGGCAGTTCCAATACCTTTTTAAATCACATTATATTTCACGTTAAAACGATGAGAATTAAATTTTACTCCGTATCTATCTATTTATGTATGTAAATTTCTCGATACAAGAAATGGACGTTTTAATATTTAACATTCCTTTGTAATACTCCGTACTTTTTAGGTACTAACCTCATCGCGATGACATTCAATAATGTCAAGCATAGAAGGAATTTTGAGATTGGACAAGCCTTTGCTAGATGATGGTGAGATTTGAATTGTCCTGAGACCAATGTCCCAACCCGAACTAGCTCGACCCGTCTTCCCACCAAGTGATCGGCCTAGTATCTGATTAAATTATAAACAAAAATAATTATTAATAAATTAATCTGAAAATATGGACAGGTAACATTAAAATTGATTAAAAATATTAGCAAATTGAACTACCTTTCTGACATTTTTTGGACTTCTAGTTGAGTTGTGTTATTTGCCTATTATTTGTCTTTATATGAAAATTTCCATGGCCTAAAACACTCCATACATTTTTAATTAAGATATCCCTCAAAGGGCAGAGCATCTTCAGTAAATCGTTAACACCGGAAATCACGTGCGAATAACTATTACGGTATTACTCTATGAACCCGTATCCAATACTCGACACTCAAACACAGATGTATACTTAGATACTCATTTTAACCAAGAACCTGTAACATATTCATTGGAATAACCCAAATTCGACGTTGTTATCAAGGTGTAGAAATCTCCACCACTCAAATTAGACACATGATAAAAAAGAAGAAACAAAAAAGCAAGACTTAGGTAGATATTAAATCAAAGTAATAAAGTAAGTAGGTCCAATTGTTATGGTTTGCATGATTTCCATGGTAATAGTCTATTTTCGTATTTATATGCAAGAGAGCCACATATATAGCTCAATCATAATGTGTATATCAGGTGCTTGTTTTTGTCATTAAATTAAATTTCACTTTTCAAAAAGTGAAACTGATTGCTGCTTTACACTATTTTTAGAAATTAGGCAACTAACTATTTACAGATGATAAAAGTGTTTAATCATTAATCAATACCTGACTCTAATCGTGGTACCGACTCAGCAGTGGTGGAGCTAGAGGGGCTAGCAGGGGCGCTCGCCCCCGCTGGTGATGGAAATCGCAAAAGTTTTAGTTAGAATTTTCTAAAAAAAAATCGAGTTTCCTTTATACCATTACCCGTCAGCCCCGTTGAAATTTTTCGCCTCCGTTGGATTCAAATCCTTGCCCCGTCAGGGTACGTAAAGTGGAGTATAAGGTTCGTATGGAGGTACCCAAATTGATATTAGTCAAAAGCTTAACCATACAAAGTGAAATCGTCTCCAAAACTCGTGTACCCAAATTGAAAATTTTCTTTTACTCGGTACAAAAGACCGAGTTTAAACCAAAAGACAGAAGCACCCACTGGCCACACTACCTGCCCTTAGCTTTCCAGGTAGCAGGAGAGGTTCATGGTCCTTGTGGGAACATATAGGACCACTACAATTGTGGTCTACGTTTCCATTTACAAAGACATGTAAATCTACGTTTAAAAGTGAAATGATAACGGTGAAAAACCATTCTATTGTCATTCGTTACGTGAGAGCATTATTTAATGGAGTTAGTTTTCTAATGCATGAATAAAAAAAACGCCTTTTCATAAGCTTGTAACATCCTAAAGGAGTTATTAGTCCAAATCCAAACTGAATAAAATATTACGAGATTTAATTCACAATAAAAATGAACTCGCTAACCCATCCTAAACCCGTCGTCCCGCTTATTTACTACCAGTACAGACTCTAAACTGGTCCCGACGTTCAGCTGCTGATTTGCTGATGAGGTAGATTTTATGGGTGAAGTGATGAACTCAAGACAGCAGATTGACAGTGTACCTAGCATGAGTCAGACTTAGTCGTACGTAGGTTCATGACAGATCAGCACACGTGATTGACATGTGCGCTGGCCGGCCGTATACATTTGTGATTGATTCACTGTAACCAAGCAGGCAGATTAACAAACTCTTCCTGTACCTCAAATATACATATGTACTTAAAAGTAAATGTAAACTATTCACGATAACCAAATGATATTATTAACAAAGTTTTCCGATGTTTAGACACAAGTTTTTAGACGCTAGTGTTATCGATAGTAACCCAAACAAACTGATAATTTAGTTATTGAATGACGCATTGATAAGTTTTAAACATAAACTTGTATCTACTAGAACCCCACTAATTGCGTTTTTATGCATTAAAAGGGGGACACGTTACGTTAAATCATGGCGCCTTATACGCAACACGTCCTTCATACCCACATATTGACTTGTTTGTTTTAATAGAGTTCGGATTGGAACACAACATGGAACATGAAAACGGAACAGATGATCCAAACTCGTTTTAACAAGCTTAGTAGAAAATTTTATGCTTATGTTTCAAATATGTCCAGTACATTGTACTCGTATATTTTGTACATTCAGTGGTCGAGTCAGGATTTGACGACATTTCGAGCGATAAATTCTATGTAAAAGGCTAAACTAGAGAAAAAAAAAGATTTCAACTAAAAGCTTCGATTTTTTCATTGTTTAGCGGGGCTAATGCCTCTGCTAGCCGCGTCTAAGGCCGTCTACGACGGCCGAACCTGCTTAGAAGGATAGAAAGTATTTGTCAAAGAAACAAATTAGGCATCAAAACCTCTAATTCATCATATAACCTTAAATGTTGAAAATGGTTACTTGTAAAGTGTCACATATGTATGTATACATGTAAAACCGTCTCATACAGACGATACAGTATTATATATGTAAAACCGTCTCATACGGGTGAAATAAGAAATTGCCAATAAGAAAAGAGGGTTTTAGAATTGACCTGATGACCAAAGCAAATGCCAAGAACTTTTTTCTTCAAAGAATCCAAATTCTTAAGAAGAGCCAATAATTTACAAATCCAAATTTCATTAGAATGAGCATCATTGCAGCTCCCAGTTATAACAAATCCATCAATACTTTCAATTTCTTTTTCATCAGGGAATTCATTTCCTGCTACTCTAAATACACTCCAATTTTCCCCTTCTTCCCTCAACATTCTTACAAAAACCCCAAAATACCCTCCATACTTTTTTTTAACATATTCTGAATCATCTGCACATAGTAATACTGCATACTTTTTCCCTTTCCCATTATACCCTCCTTTCCCTTTTACTTCCTCTAGTAATTGTTCGCTCATTTCCTCTTCTGGGCCGTTTGGAATCATGTTCACCATCTTGGGTTTAGAAGGGTATAATTGGAAAGAAAAAATAAGGAGGGGTATAGTGAGAGGAAACTGGGGAAGGTTTCCCTGTTTCTTTGTGTTTCTCTTGATCAAGTGTTGAATAAAGAAGAAAATAAGAGGGTTTATATAGTGGTTGTTTGTATCCAATGTGGTATTTTAGTATTTGATTCTATTTTACCATAATTATATTTTTGATTGATTAAGAATACTTGTATATACTTTATATATGTCACTATTATTGAATATGACTTATAATACATTGACAAGTGGCAAATCAGTCTCCTCGGTCAGTCTTTTTGGAAAAAAATAAACTAGACTAGGGGCGGGTTTATTTCATATCATGTTTCGACGAGACCAGAATATCTTGTGGGATATTGGATGCATAAATAGTTTCAACCTATTATAAATGGTACATTTTATTCGAAGATTTGATTAACGTATTTTAATTAGCGGAATTAGTAAAGTATTTGGTAATTAAAAGATTAAGATTAATAAATTGTTATTTTATTTGTAAAATGAAGTAAATCTTCTTATTTAGAAATATGTCAACCAATACTCAGCATGTTGTAAAATAGTATATTATTAACCCCAAAGATGTGGTTTACTAAACACTAAAATTGACATATTGATACTAATTGTAACTTGAGCTAGTGATTAAGAGTCACACACTATTTGCTCAAAAAAAAAAAGTGGCACACTCTAACCTAAATAACCAAACTTCACTTTTCTAAAAAAAAATTATAACCAAAGTTCAAACATTGGTATACCGTCAACCCTTAAAATTGGAATATTGATTGGTCAAACATGCTAAAAGTTCTGAGTATGTAAATAAATCTTCTAACATGTCGTTTGCCAAACATCCCTTAGTGCAGGGTTGGTTGATCCACAATGTGAATTCGCAATGCCTAGTCACTACAAAAAAAACGCGGAAAACTAACGGTACATGTGACGGAATTTGAAGTCCGTCAAATATTTTAAAAAACTGACGGACCTGTGATGGAAAATCCGTCAAGAGTCACTTAGTGACGGAAACTCCGTCACAAGACGTCAGATAATACTAGCGCGTAAAAAAATCCAAAGGCGCCATTTCTATCTGACGGAAACGCCGTCAGAAACTGTCCTACTACTGACGGATAATCCGTCAGAGGGAAGCAATACTGACGGTAATTCCGTCAAATAATTTCACTCAATTATTGCCCAGTATAACAATAATTGAGAGAAAAGTCCTGACGGAAATACCGTCAGGATTCCGTTTTTTTGGACACATCTGACGGAATTTCCGTCAGATAAGTCAAATTTCTGTTTGACTTATCTGACGGAAATTCCGTCAGATATGTCCAAAAAAACGGAATCCTGACGGTATTTCCGTCAGGAGTCTTTTAAATACCGCGACACCCATCCTCGTTCTCATCGTCATTATTTTCCCCCAAATCAATTTTTACTCCTCTATTCTCCCCAAATCCGCCGACCACCACCACACCACCACCACTCTCTCGTGCCGCCGACCACCACCACCCCAGGTTTGTCATTTATATCTTGTTTTTCCTTTTCCTTTTCCTTTTCCTTTTACCTTTTCTTGTCTTTATTTATATTATTTGTATAGGTTAACGCCCCGCCGCCGCCACCGCCGCCGCCTCCGTCCACCACTGCCGGTCACCCTTCCTTTTTACTTATTAGTAAAATTAATTAGGTATTTTTAATCTCTTTTTAATTAATTTTTTTGTTTAATTAGTTTAATTATCTTAATTAGTATTAGTTAGTGTTGATGCATGTTGAATTAGGATAGAAGCCATTTTGTTGTAGTTTTTTGTGAATTGTTAAATTTTGTGTAGTAGTTAGTAGTAGTTAGTAGTAGCTTAATTAGCTTAATTAGGAATAGTTAGTAGTAGTTTTGTGAATTGTTAAATTTTGTGTAATGTTAATGTTTTTAAAATGATAATTTGAATTAATGTTAATTAGGTTAGATATTTAAAATGAAAAATTAGTCATGTTACTTAGTTTTTGTTAATTGACATTATTAAGAAAGTAGTCATTGTTGTATGTTTTGTTTTTAATATTATTGAAATTAATGTTCATATTGACTTAGTACCCGTTCAAAAATTACTCATTGTACGTTTCAAGTCACTTTGTAATTTTTGAATAGTCCCCGTTTTGGGACTGTCTTTGTACGTTTCAAGTCACTTAGGTAGTAAACATGTATTTGTGATTTGTTAATGAGGAAAGAGCTCGGTGACAATTCCTTTAATGTTCTCTGAATGCATATGTGGAGTAATTATTTATTCTACATTGTGTATTTGGAGAACTAAGTGGAATTGCTGCCGAATTTTTTCCTCATTAATAAATTACAAGTGTGTGTTTGCTAGTGACTTGAAACGTACATTGATGGGTTTAGGTTGGAGTGATAAGGACCCAATTCAAAAAAAAAAAGACTATTTGTTGACAATAGTTATTTGTTGGTGATAATGTTTATTGAGTATTATTTTTGGTTGTTATTGTGTTTTTATGACATATATACAAACAAATTGAATTGTAGATATATATAAACATGAAAAGATTAGAACGACAATGGATGTATAAAAGATTAGACGAAAAAAAGAAACCGAAGCGTAAATTTGCAAAGGGGGTGAAAGAGTTTATTAACTTCGTGGGACAAAGTAGTATGTATAAGAATTTTGGTGAAATAAGATGTCCGTGTAAGAAATGCAATAACAGAGCTTTTAAAGGGAAAAAAGTAGTTGAAGATCATCTTTGGTCGAATGGTTTTGCCGATAATTACTATGTATGGACGTATCACGGTGAGGAAATGCCTACCGAAGGTAGTTCAAGTAGTATCGTAGTTAGTGAAAATCCTTACCGTGAGCTCGTGGAAAATGCATTACGTGATAATGTTGAACAAATATTGGAGGAGCAACTGAATCCCGACGACATTAGCGATGAAGAAGTGCGTTATGAAACCCCAAATCCCCAAGTTTCTTCGTTCTATAAAATGCTAGAAAAAGCCGAACAACCAGTGTATGAGGGAAGTAATATGAGTTTGTTGCAAGCGGCAGCTAGGTTGGTATCACTCAAATGTGAGAATAACATATCTCTTAGATGCGCGAATGGGTTTGTGTCGTTCGTAGGTGACATTATTCCAAAGAATAATGACATGGCGCGCAATTTTAATGAGATTAAGAATGTGCTTAAGGGACTCCAACTACCCCACCAGAAGATTGATGCATGTCCTACTGGATGCATACTTTCTTGGGAGGAAAATGCTAATCTTGAGGAATGTACAAAGTGTCATGCATCTCGGTATAAAAGTACAAAAAATTCAAGTGGGAGGCAAATTCCTTGTACACCGTTAACTTATTTCCCGATTGTACCAAGGTTACAACGATTATATGCAACCAAGCAGATAGCAGGTGAGATGAGTTGGCATCATAGAAACTCTCGATTAAGAGAAAGGGGGACAATGGCACACCCAAGTGATGGAGAAGCGTGGAAACATTTTGATAGAGAGCATCCAGAATTTGCAAGTGAGCCTCGTAATGTTCGGCTTGATTTGTGTACAGATGGATTTAATCCTTATGGACAATTTGGGAGGAATTACTCATGTTGGCCTGTGATTGTCACTCCATACAACTTACCTCCTTGGTTATGTATGAAGCGACAATTTATGTTCTTATCTCTGCTCGTTCCATGTCCTAAGAACCCTAAGACAAATTTGGATGTGTACCTGCAACCGTTGATTAAAGAGTTGAAAGAACTTTGGGAAACCGGCGTGTACACTTACGATGTTTCTAAGAAACAAAATTTCCAATTAAAGGCTGCATTAATGTGGACTATCAATGATTTCCCGGCATATGGCATGCTTTTCGGTTGGTCCACAAGTGGGTACCGTGCTTGTCCTTATTGTCAAGAAAAAGAACATAGATCTTTTTGGCTTAAAAATAGCAAAAAGATTTGTTGGTTCGATTGTCACCGTGAGTTTTTAAGACCTGATCATCCTTTCCGCAACAATTGTAAGCATTTTCTAAAGAACAGAAAAACTGAGAATCGCATAGCCGCGTCAAAATTAACAGGTGATGAAGTGTGGGATTCCGTTAAGGATTTGCCAAAAATAGTTGATGCTTCTGATCAAGAATTGAAAAGATTGAAAGACAAGAAAGAAGGTTGGTGGAAACAAAGCATACTTTGGGAACTTCCTTACTGGAAAACGTTGTTAATTCGACACAACCTGGACGTTATGCACATTGAGAAAAACTTCTTCGAACAACTTATCAACACGATGATGGATGTACCAGGTAAAACTAAATTTGGCCCTAAGGAAAAACTAGACTTTAATGAACTTTGTTATAAACGGCCAATATCATCTAGGTTTGTTTTAGAAATTGCGGAGAAAAAGGCTCTATGTGAATGGGTTGCTAAATTGAAATTCCCGGATGGTTATGCTTCAGATCTGAGTCGGTGTGTTGACCATAAAAATAAGGTGTTGCATTCCATGAAAAGTCATGACTGTCATGTCTTTATGGAACGGCTACTCCATGTTGCCTTGAGAGAGTTGCTCCCAACTAATTCTTGGAATGCAATAACTGAGATCAACCAATTTTTTAGAGACCTGTGTACTTCTACGATTAGAGTTGATTCTATGGAACGTCTAGAGAATCACATTCCGGATATAATATGCAAGTTAGAGAAGATATTTCCCCCATATTTCTTCAATTCCATGGAGCATTTGCCAATTCACTTACCTTATGAAGCGAAGGTTGGAGGACCTGTTCAATATCGATGGATGTATCTGTTCCGGGCGTGATTCCAGAGCAAGTATAGTTACCACCCGTGGCTTGTTGAATGATGTCTTGAGTTGGATTCTCCTTTGGTCTTAATCGTTCCTCTCGGTCTCTCCTGCAACAATGAACGAACTGAGGGCTTGGCTTTGTGCCAAGCGTACTCACTCCGACGCTCAAGTCAGTAAACTTAAAGGATAAGTTGTTGCTTGGCTGAATGTATAATGTAGAGAGATAAGGAAGATATTACCAGATGAATAGTGTATTTAGGTTTTGTTGTGTATTAGTTGGGATCCTTTCCTCAATGAAGGTTGAGGAGTATTTATAGGCTTTCACCTTTTGTCACGTAGTGGCCAAGTGGCCAAGTGGCTAGCAGGTGGAAAGACTGATCTACCCCTCGGCCGAGGTTTCTATGGCAGGCCGGCGGGCCCTGTTGACTCACCGCCGAGGGGTCTTGGATATGAGTACGCGGGTATGTGCCCCGGCTGGCAAGTTGTCATGCCGAGACCCAGGCTGACCGGCCGATGGGCTGCATCGGCTAGGCTATCTAAGTCGTTGACTTGCTGTGGATATCTTTGACCTTGCTCAATATGTTGACTTGGTCAGCGGTGCAGAATATGCCCCATCAGTATCCATTTGAGAGATTTCTTAATCATATAAAAAGAAAGATTGGCAACAAAGCTCGGGTGGAGGGTTCCATATGCAATTCTTTTTTGTTAGAGGAAATTGCAAATTTCTGTTCCCTATATTTTGAAAGTCACATTGACACAAAAGCGAAAGATTTAGATGTTGGTGTGAATTCCGATGATGACATAGATTCAATGAAATTACCCGAGTTATTCAATGCTTTGACATGGGTACTACAACGGGAAATGTATTCGAGAGGCACTTGAGTCAGAAAGAGTATGAAGATTCTCATTTTTATGTGCTACGGAATTGTGGGAAATTGTTAGAGCCTTATGAAAAGAAAGTTATTATTTCGTCATTACTCAATACATTTTTAATTATCAAATAAGATCAAAATTATAGGTAATATATAATTAAAACATTTTCCCCCTATATATAGGGAATTTGAGACACATATCAAACTCACATTTCCTGATGTCATGTCCTCTGATGATGTTTGGAGCAAACATGACAAAAGTTATCCGAAATGGTTCCGAAATGAAGTAAGTAATACGTTTCATACTATCATATACCAATTCATTTATTTTGTTTGTCCATAGCATTAGTTATGGAGATTATTAATATATATAACACATTAATTAACATATTGTTTTATTGATAGTCTTATAGATTAAAGGACCCTTTAATAGTAGCTCTAGCATTAGGTCCTAGTAGCAAGGTGAAGACATGGAGACGATATTCTATCAATGGCTATAAATTTCGAGCTTATAAGGAGGGAGTTGATCTTTCGAAAGCTACTTCAAGTAATGGGGTTTGTGTGAATTCTACAGAAGGTTTGGACTACTATGGAACCCTAAATGAAGTAATTGAACTTGGTTATTATACCGAGAAAAGGGTTTATAGAGTGATATTGTTTAAATGTGATTGGTTTGATAATTCTCAACTAGGACTTAATATCCATAAGGCATACGGACTTGTAGATGTAAATGAGAAAAAGAAGTTTCGTGGACATAACCCATTCGTGGCAGCTTTTCAAGTCGATCAAGTTTGTTATGCTCCTTATCCAACCACTAAGAAAGGTAATCAGCAATGGTCCGCGGTTTTTAAAATCAAGGCAAGATCACATGTTGATGCTCCCGTTGACGAAATTGTCTTCAGAAGAGGATGTGGTTGTCAATGATCACGCATCTTCACCAATTTTGGTGGAAGAGTCAGAAACTGAAGATGAATATGAAGTGGTTGTGGAAATGGGTGAAAGGGAATATGACGGGGATGTCGGAGAAGAAGAGGATAATGAAATTGAAGTTGAAGAAAATAGAATAGAGGAAAATGGGGAAGAAGATGAAGAAGTCGGAATGCTTTTTACAGATGATGATGAACCTCTTTTGATTCATAGTGATAGTGATAGTGATGAGTGATGGGAGTTGTTGTAATTCTACTATATTAATGTATGAATTTTAATGAAATCATTTTTATGTATGAATTTTAATCATTGAATCAAATTGAAGCATTTTAATCATGACACTTCATTTTTGTTTTCATTTTTGTTGGACTACCAATTTGCGGTGTTAATTATTTATATATTATATTGTTCATGACACTCCAATTTGTACTAACGATTTTTATTCAACTGACAATTTCTGTTGTTTATGATTAGTATATGGCAGGTTTCATTCGAAAGATAATAGGGAGCGGTAGTGGGGGAAGTCGCCGTAACCAGGAGAACGATGTGATTGATAATGATGATGACGATGTTCAGACATTTAATCCGGAAACGGATAATATGCAGATAATTCTATCACAAAACAAACCAGATGGTAAATGGTAAGTGTTCTAAAACTTATTTTTAGCTTTATGAAATATATATCATTCAAATCATTTTATTTAAATTTTCAATATATGTTTGTTTTAATTTTCAGGTGGAATGACAAGTGCATAAAAAAATATGTCAGTTGGTCGTTCACAAATAACATTACAGATGAAGAGTACTTCACCAAATGGAGTGAGGCGAGCCAAGCGCAGCGTTTGAAGATGTGGAATTGGTTTAGGGTAATTTAAAAGTTACCTATTATTTACTTTACGTTAATAATTTTTATTTTATTTTTATTAATTAAAGTCATCTTCTATTACTAATTAAATACTTGTTTTTGAAATAGAAACATGTGAAGTCCGTCGATAAAGAGTATAACCCTTATCCCGATTGGCAAAAGGAGGTCACGAGGAAGATTACCAAGCTTATTAATGGACTCAAGTATCTAAAGAACAAACCCGAGTGGGTACCGCTCTCTTGGTGGGTGAATCTGAAGGAAAGAGAAGAAAAAGACCCTGAATTTGCCAAAAGTTCTAAGACAAATAAGGCAAATAGATTGTTGGGTGCTAAGGACGGGAAAGCACTAGGCACTCATACTCTAGGCCGTAAGAGTTGCTCCGATGCTTTCAAGGAATTGGTAAGTATTATACTCCCTCCAAATTTATTATTTTTCACAAATTGGTTACAAGTATTATTGATTGCCGAATATAATCAATTTACGTTTTTATGCTACTTTCAGGGTGAGTCGGCCACACCATACAAGTTGTTTACAAAGACCAAGAAAAACAAGAAGGGGGAGTGGGTTAATCCTCGAGCCGCTAAGACCGACGTAAGTTAATATTTATTTTATATCTCTAATTCATAATGTTAATAGTTATTATATTTTTCTATAACATCATTTTTTCCTTATTTGTTTTTCTTTTAGGCCATTTTTCAAGAAGAGATGAGTTAACCAACGCCCCCCGGAGAGGCTCCAGACGAGTACCGTTCGTTCTACAAAGCGGTCGATGGTTTTGACAATCGTGGAAGATTTTTCGGGAACGGTGATGTAGCGGTCGAACAATGGTTTGAACGTACGTGTAACAAAGGTACTTGTCGATCATTCTCTTACACTCCTACCCAGTATACTCAATTTGCCACCCAACTAAACAATGAACGAACCGCACGACAAAGTCTTGAGGAAACAATTTGTCTCCAAGCTCAGGAAATGGCAGAAATAAAACAAGCAATGGCTCAGATGCGCGCATCTCAAGTGACTCAACCCCCTCCCTCGTGCTCCGGTTTCCCCGGCCCTTTTCGTCGAGAAGACAATGAGGATGGCGGGCATGGCTTTGGTAATGACTTTATTGAGCCTCTAGGTAATTATTAATACCGTCGTCTATGTTATTATGTTGGTAGTTTAGTTAAGGCTACCTTAGGACACTTATGACGTAGGATTTTAGTAGTTTAGTTGGTATGTATAAGACACTATTTTATGAGACATGTAAAAATTTGACCTTTAGCTTTTATGTAATAATTTCGGTCTTCCAATCGTGTTTGGTTTTCTTTCGTTGCTTTCGTTGTCTACTCTTGATTCCCGCTCATGCGGTCGACATGATAATGGATTCCCGCTTGGCGGTTGACGGTCGTATTTGGTTTTTGCAGGTTTGGTGCGTAAAAACAATGCAAAATCCGCATTGTGGCTAGGCAGCAAGCTGCTGTTTTCAGCTACTGCTCAAATAACTTCTGACGGAAATACCGTCACATAAGTCAACATTTTGTTGACTAATACTGACGGAATAACCGTCAGAAGTAGGCTATTCCTGACGGATATTCCGTCACAAAAGTCAACAAATTGTTTGATTTTTGTGACGGATTTTCCGTCAGAAATAGCCTACTTCTGACGGTTATTCCGTCAGTACTAGTCAACATTTCGTTGACTTACCTAGTCACCCTAAAAGTGAGCTTGTGACGGAATAACCGTCAGTTGTTGGAATTCCTGACGGAAATACCGTCAGATGTTGTTTTCTGAGACCATTTGTAGTGACGCTTTAATCCTGACGGAATAACCGTCAGGAGTGGTCATTCCTGACGGAAAACAGGGCTTAGTGACGGGTTTTTTCCGTCAGTTTTCCGCCTTTATTTTGTAGTGAGTAACTTTAATAATTACTACTAGTGTAGATCCCATGCAAATGCGTCGTATTTTACATAATAATTACAACGACTTTAAATATTATAGTTTGGTAACATTCTTAAGCGATATAAGAGAGAATATTTGATAATTTTCGCACAAGATAAGATTGACGTTTTAACTGAACCTAATTATATAAATTACTTCACTATTAAAAATAATATTATTATACGATTAGATTAACCAAAAGAATAACCTCAAGTAATGACTTAATTACACAATAAAATTAGAAAATTTGCAAAAGGAGACAGTCAAGTTGTAGTACATTTGTATCAAAAGACGGAAAAAAAAAAGAATTATGAAAAAAAGAATTGTGCATAATATTTTGTCTTATATTTCTTAGCCGAACTTCTTATCATAAAATGTCACTAAATTTGTATCGTAAAATTCTTTAAAAAAAAAAAAGAATTTTTGTATCATAAAAAGACCGGAGATCAATTTGTTGGGAATGTAATATATTGAATCTTGTAAATATTTACATGTAAAAAATTATGTGCATTTATAACTTATCATACCTATAGTATATGCTATAAATACTTAGCCCAATCTTATATATATATATATATATATATATATATATATATATATATAAAACTGGGTTAAAACGTTGTGGATGCGACATGTGTCAACCCAGCATTAAATACGAGTATTAATTACAGCTGAACATTAAATATAAACTTAATAAATGCAGCATAAATCTCAGTAAATATTAATTATAATTTAATAAATTATATTATAAAATTATATTAAATAATTAGGTTGATTTGATTCTAAATTTATTAAAAAAAATGTTTTGATAAAAATTCTAAATTGTAAATAAAAACGTTCATTGCGAAAAATGCTTTCAATCAAGTATACTTTTCATTATAGTTATTAACATATTTTGATGTGTAGAGATGATTAAAGTGAGCTTCTTACAATGTTTTACATTCACGTAAAAAAGTATTTCGAGAAACTTATAACACTTAGACCATTAATTTTATTAAGAAAAATATATTTTGAAGAGTCATTGTATATATTAAAAACAAAACTTAAAAAAAAAACACTACTAAGATATAAGTTTTTACATTGTGGGAACGAAAAAGTTATATTGCGATAAAATGAATACATATGAGATTTTGAGAGGTTTAAATACTGTGATAACGAGGATGTATGTACACAATGATCACGAATGAGTTTGAATAATTAAAAGAAAAGTAATGATTATTAAGTAATATAATATTATATAGGGTTTTTCTACGTGGTACCCCGTGTTGCTTCGCATTCTACCTGATACCCCTATATTTTTGAAAATACAAGTGGTATCCCTAAATGTAGTAAATTGTTCTAAAAATACCCAATCTACTAAAAATCACGTTTTAATATGTTAGATTTTGTAAAGAAAATATGTTTACAATTGAGTAGACGATGTTTATGATAATGACATGACAAATTATTGCCAAAAAAAAAACAATAAAAAATGTATAAATTAAACAACATATAGAAAAACCTTATTATATAAACAACATGAATAAGTAGAATACACATTACATTTTCCTTTAATATCTTTAGTTAAATATGTATACGTCAAAAACAAAACATTAGTTATGACTAACTAGATATTACTTTTATTTAAATATTTTATATGTTATCTTATAAAATTGACATTTGAGAAAATTCAACCTATTTTATTTACGGTAAACTCCTAAACATTGTTATATATAGTTGTTAAAAAAAAAACAATAGGTGCAAATTTCTGATAGATATGTTTGACACATAGCACATGTTAGACATAACCAAAACATTTGAATAAGTTTAGTTTGGGCCATATATGTTTGATACATAAATACCAAACGTTATACATACAAAATTAAAAATTGCATAAAATTGTATTCACATTATTTCGAATAAATCTTTTAACTGAATTGGAACATAACGTACCGTGAAATGATATAATTTGATACCTTAATGTTGATTGTTGCATTATTAATTTTTTTTTTAATTAATGTGATATTTGATCAGTTACAATTTTTTTTTTTTGTAAAACGTTGACCATACGTAATTATTACTTAGTGTTAGTTTTAATTAAAATTATATGTAATTTATTTTAAAACACTGAACTTAAACCTAAAAAAAATAAAATTTGAGAAAAAAATTAATTTATTATTATTTATAGGTAAACATATTAAAGGTTATATATGAATTATATTATTTCTCTTCAATTATAATAATAAAATTTTAAAACAGGCCGCGCGAAGCGCGGGATACTACCTAGTTTAGGAAATATTTTTTAGGCAGGAAAATTTGGAGTTTCACCTATTCATTTAGTAGATAAGGAATGATATTAAATGTGAAATTGAAAAAGTTGTTTAGTTGCATGTATAAATTGGAGTTTTATCATGTAGACTATTCCGAGATCTTTTAGCCCTGTTTTCAAAACCACCACTACTCGCCTTGGCTTCTCCCTTGTCATGACACATGGTTAATCCCTCTGCGTCAATTCGACATCGACAATGCGTTTCTTCAGGGTACACTCACTTATAATGTTTTTATGATACAACCCCCAAGTTTTCATAATTTTGAACAACCGTCTCATGTATTTAAATTGAACAAAGCTATTTACGGACTTAAACAAGACCCTTGTGCTTGGTACACCGAAATCCGTAATTATCTTTTACAATATGGTTTGGATAATTTTATAACCGACTAATCACCATATATAATTCTAATAATATCCGAATTTATAATCTTGTTTATGATACAATCCTAGATGACGTTAATGATGAAATAAGCTTGGATTTAAGTGCTAGTCAAGATTCGAACCAGGTTAGAAATGAACAAGAAGTTGAGTCGATAATAATGGCAATGTTTGGGCAGAAAAATAACTGTGGGGTTGGAGTACTAATCGTATTAGGACGTAGCAATTAATATTTCAGTAATTAATATAATTAGCTAGTATGTTAAGACAATTCATATTGTCAGTAGGAATAAAAAGCGATCTTTGATCGTTCGTAGGATTTACAATTCATATTGTCAGTAGGAATAAAAAGCGATCTTTGATCGTTCGTAGGATTTAAGGAAGTCGTGCGTTAGGCTGGAATTAGGAGTCTCGAACTAATTGCTCTTTTATTTCAATTAGGAGTAGTTTGTTTTAACTATAAATAGGACTTCTGTCTTAGCTAATTTGGCATTCAAGTTATAAATAAAATCTCAGAAAAACGATCAAGTTTTGATCACAAATCCCGTTTAAATATCGATCGGCGTCGTTATTTAAGCATTCATCGACTCGAATTTAGGCGAATTCTAGTCAAATATCCCTCGAGAAACTAACCTATCACCTTCGTGAATCAAGGCGGGTTCGATTCTCACCACAAGCAACGTTTGTTGCGCTTAATCGCTTCCGTACTCAGATCAGTTTATGTTGATGATATTAGTAAAGTGAAGGAGGAGCTAGGATTCACCCACTCCACCTAGAGTAGCCATGTTTGATGATGGTTCAGTGCAATACCTGCTTGTGATTGCTTATTGGGATTTTGTATAAGAAAAAAATAAAAAATAAATAAAAAAAAGGAGAGAAATTGGATGTATATCAGTTGGAATGCAAAGTGAAGGAGGAGTTGTAAATTTTAAAAAAAAAAAGGTCCCACCGCTAAGGTTACCTGCTGCATCAGGTAAAAAAGCAAAAAAAGAGGGGGAATTCTCTTACAAGAGAAGAGGTGCATTAGTTGGTAATATTCATAGTTAATTAATAGGTCAGAGTATTTTGATAAAGGACCCTTATAGTTTAGAGTATTTCCCCAAAATAATATTTAAATATTAAAAAGTGATTACTTTTTACTATAAATAAAAAGATATGGGATAGATCTGAATCTAATCCAGATTTTGTGGATCAGGATATAGAATTTAAAATCTAATAGATATGGACCAGATTTGGATCCACTACAAAAAATAAAGATATGGATCTGAGAATTTCAGATTTAGTGGACCAGATTTAAATCCTATACAATCTTATTCAGATATTATCTATTGCCATCACTAATTCACTACTCACAACGAACTACTACATAAGTTAGTTATGTCATTGCATCCTTTTAAGTTTTAAATGACCTTCGATCATCAACGTTGATCATCTACAAGTTCTAAATGTGCCTAAAAGAAAAATGATAAAGCCATAGTGAAACTCAATTATACGAAGAGGAAGGGATAACAATATAATGCATCCCCACTACTATTTTTTCTTTCCATTTTTTCTAACGTAATTGGTTAGATACGTAGATGTGCTCTAAATTGCATGCACTACTATTAAGTTACGTTTAATTTTAAGCTTACCTTTTCTAAAAGAATTAAAAGTTGGCCAAATCCATTATTTTTCGGTTATACAAAGTGCATGACATTCAGGACGTGGATATTACATCCACGCATTGATTGTTGTTTCGGACTTAAGAAAAAGTAGTGAACGACCAACTTATTTCTCCATTTTCTTTAAATTGGGATGTTGATTGTCGATAACAGTGTATTCTTTTTATTTTTTTAATCACTAGGTTAAGACTTTTTTAATAGTATGTGTTCTTATGTTGTGAGGGCTTTTCAAAGAAGTAAATGGCTTGTAAAAAAGTTTGCCCTTCAAAAAGTAATCAAGTGGGTTTGGTTTGACTATAGTAGTTATTGGTTTTTTCATTCCCGCTAATAAGATTAAAACACTGACCTATCATTAAGGAATGAAAAAAGCAACCACTACCGCTAAACCAAACCCACTCGATTACGTTTTTTTTTAGCAAAGCTCACTTGATTACTTTGTTAACTTTATTACTCTAATAAGTATGAAATGGGCAATGCAAAGAGTTGAAGGGACCAGTTAATTTGATTTGTTGTGGTAAAGTTAAAATTGATGTTATGAGTTATGACTTATGATGAATGTATGTGGACATAAAACTAATGCAAGGTACAAATAATGTATGCAGTGAGATTTTATGTCTATTTTCACTCGAAGGTCTCTCAAAACTAATTTCATTTGAGCCAAGAAAATAAATGTGTGCGTAGACAACTCATAGGTCCTAACTTTGACTTCTTTTATTGGCAAGTGTCGTGATTACTGACTACTAGTAAGTAGTACCCCTATTCATTTGACTTCCTTGAAACACTATTAGTCCAAGTCAGAAAAATTTGTATGTCCTCCGTAGGACCGCACTCAATATACCTAATCTTTTATACTCCGTAATATTTTATTTAGCGAATTAGCTTTAAATGTAAAGAGGACGATATTCCCGGAGAATACAAGAAATTTTTATCGGAGTAATAATTACTTTTTTTTTTTACCCATGAAAATAACAAGTATAGTTGACATTTTGACCTAATTAATAATTACACTAAAATTGACGGATACTCGATTGATTCTAGTCTTCTAGATATGTCACTGGATGTACATATAGTGGCATACTCACATACTCCCTCCCATCCAAATCAAAGATAACAATTCAATATAATACTCCTCACATATATTGAAGAGGTATTATATGTGGTTTGAATGAGAGGAAGTATAGAATAGTGGTGTTTTAAGACGAGTCAAAATCCTCTCCATTTTCTTAAAAGAAATTGAGAGACCATTACCTATCAACGGTCCAGATTATATCTGGCCAACATCGAACGGTTTAGGATTTATGCATAAAATAAAGGGTTAATAGAGTATAAATGAGATAATATTATTAAGGGTCCGTTTGGATTGAAGGAATTGGAGAGAAGGGGAGGGGAGGGAAAGGGAGGGATTTAATTTCCTTTATTTGGATAAAAAATATGGGAGAAAGGAAATGGAAGGGGAGAGAAATGAGAGGATTTATTTTTCCTCCTATAGAACAAATTATAATCTTTCCAAGGGTGGCAAGATTTGGAAAGAAAACATTATTTGGACTCTAATTATACCACCACCATCCTTCAATCCTCCATCCATTCTTCATCTCCCTCCTTCCTCCCCTTCCATTTCCCTTCATAATTTTTGTTATCCAAACACCCACATTCCATTTGCCCTCCCCTTCTCTCCCTCCCTTCACCTCCCCTCACTCCCCCTCCCCTCCCTTTCCCTCCTAAAATTGTATCCAAACGGACCCTAAATGAGTTTGTGAGAAAAAATAGAGAGTCCATTTTTGAAATAATGGTCAAAAATAAAATATTTGTCGTTTTGGGTCGGTTTTGAAAATATTTGTCAAAATGGTGTCCACGTAGGCTCGGGATTTCTATACCTGAAACACGCCACTACTAATGGCGTGTTTTGTGAAGGAAACACGCCATTAGTAGTGGCGTGTCTTTACAACATTTTTTTCCCCAACTGACTGAACTTTAAAAAAAAAAAAAAAAAAAAAAAAAAAAAAATTCCTTAAAGACACGCCATTAGGGGTGGCGTGTTTCCCCACCGAAACCCGCCATTCCCAATGGCGTGTTTGTTTTAGTCCATTTTTTGATGAAGTTTCTTTCCGTACTCATTATAAACACGCCATTGGTAGTGGCGTGTTTTAGGTCCAGAAATCCCGAGTCTACGTGGACACCATTTTGACAAATATTTTCAAAACCGACCCAAAACGACAAATATTTTATTTTTGACCATTATTTTAAAAATGGATTCAAAAATAGAGAGAAAAGAAATGGAGAAAATCCTTATTGTTTTAAGACCTCACAACTTTCCAGACAGTAAACATTTTTAATTGTTAAATATATTTGACTTAAATTTTTTTGTCTTTTAGGCCATACTTAAAAAATATATAGATATTACACTAAAATTAACTCTACTTAACCACTTTCATCGATTCCGGATACGCTACCGAATACATAACGGTTTTGATGCAAATGCTTTATACGTGAATCCTACCCGAGGTGATTAATGATTTACGCTTTATGAGGGCGTGAATCATCAGTTTCCAATTGTTATAATAATGCATGCAAATTCCATGGAAAAGGTATTATTCACTCATGAGGAAGAACTGTAGATGACTAAAAGATCGAGTAGCAATCTAAAATGTAAGAGGATGGATAATTGGATATTATGAATCATTCTAACAGATACGTGTGGCATTGCCAGCTTTCGACCACTTTATATTATTCCTGTATTTACCTTTTATTTTGATAATATTATTATGTAATATGTATACCTTGATCATCTACTTTCATTTTTCACATATAATGACAATACTTACAATGAGAGCCCTCCTTAATCTTCCTTTATCTTTATGACAATTGACAAAGATAAAGATAAACAACTACTCATGTCATTTTTTTTGATCTACTTTCATTTTTCACGTATACCTTGATTATCTACTTTCATTTTTCACGTATACCTTGATCATCTCCATTTTTTTTTGCTTTTTTCCCATTTCATTAAAATACTGCTCACATAAATTAGAGAAATAGAAAGAAAATAGAAAAATAAGGGAAGTGACTAAAACGGATAAGAAGATACTATTATTTTGTTAAATGTTTCTCATGTCCATGGAACCAAAAGCAACATAGTAGTTACAAGTTACAACTCAACCATTATTCTATCTCAAAACTAATTGAAATATGAGGAATGATCCATTAACTTGTGACCTAGCTAGCTAATGCTAATCTCTCAAAAATCTTTATCTCAAAACTAATTAAAAATCTTTATATTATTCCGAACAAAAATTCTATAAGGATTTGGCTCATTTCATAACACACAAAAAAAGTTGATAGACTTGGCTTCTTTTTTAAAGTTATATTTAATTGGATGATAGATTGACAATAACTAAACAAAACTTTCATAACAAATGCCCATTATTATAAAAATACAAAATTGCATAAATTATTGAACGATGGTGCACGCAATTTTCATTACCCAAGTTTTGAGCATGAGAATTACCTCAACTTTTTATGATTTAACTATAACATACCGGACTAATCTGGTGTAAATTTTCCGACATTGAGGTATATAAGTTAGTAGTAATTCTCTTGTAGTCTTGTACAACAGTTTTTTCCACGTTTAAAAAAAATGACCACTTTTTGGTCTATAGTGACCAATTTTAGGTAATAGATAGTTACCACTTTGAAAAAAATGTTCATTTTTTAGTCATAAAAAGTGATCATTATTTAACCAAAAGTGACTACTTTCTTCTGATCGCATGTATGACCATTACATAAGAGAGTTTGCGTGGTAGAGCCAATATCCAAGTAATTAATGGCCTAATAATCATCGTTTAAACGAACTAATAATGGTGTAATCGCCGATTTAGGAGATTTAATGGCTTAATTAGTTAGTACCCACTTGATCAACAATTTAATGAATCATGCACGATTGCACGTTGTAATTAACATAGTTTACGTACAATAGATTCTAATGTCTAGAGTCTAGACCATACTCAAGTAAATAAGCACATGTCTATTTCATAGCCGAAATGGTGAGCTTAAATGGGCCATCTTGAAACAAAATTAAGTGGTTAATTGGTTATAGTGTTATACATGGCTATGGGTTGACAAAGCCTCTACTATCCATCATAAGTTGAAGACGGATAGTGCTTCTCTCACAATAAGGCAAGTGGGAGGGAAGTGGTGGGAAAATGGAGTACCCTATAAATAGTGCTACTTGCATATTGTGAGAGGGACATTATCCGTCTTCAGCTTGTGACGGATAGTGTCCGTCTTCAACGAGAATTTGTGATGGGTTGATGGGTCATTATAGGGAGTAAATGATTCGGGTTATTCAGGTTAAGAAGTTTGTAACCATATCACGATTAGTCGATTACACTCTAAAACTAATCAGTTAAAATGATTTTTAGTTTTTTTCCAATTGAAATGACTCGGTTCCAGAGCCAAAGATCGCAAAACGGTCAACTAAAACGATTAGTTTAACGGAATGTCTGACAACAACGACCGAATTGATTATATTGTTAGGATTCAACCCTAAGTTTTTAAAATAGAGATTTCAGCCACGGTTTTGGGTACTAGTACCCTTTTATTGAAGGTTGTGTCAGTGTCCGCCCAAGGGAATGCATTCACTAGGGGTGAACAAAAAGTGGCCTGGACTGGCAAACCGGACCGACCCGGACCAGCCGGTCCAGTCCGGCCCAGACCGTATACATACCGGTCCGGTCTCCGGGTATGGGTTGACAAAGCCTTTCACCGTAATTATTTGTTTTTTGTTTTTTTTAAATACCTCTTCGAATAATACAAAGATACAATCTAATCAAATGATTGGAGTGAATTTAATAATTATTCAAATCCCGGTTTATTTTATAGATTTTTATGGTCACATGCATATTGGTCCACAACAGTAATGCAAACTTTATGTAGGGGACTATAAGGGTATAGTCCTTTAAATTCAGTATCAATTGGTCTTGCTGAAGACGGGTCGGAGCAAGTGACGGATAATGTCACTCACAAAACGGATAGGGGGGACAAGGTGGGGGCACCCAATGTGCTCCCCTCTCTCCTCTATTTGGGTCATTTGTGAGGGAAAATGATATCCGTCACTCCAAAGTGACGGATACGTGCCGTCACAAATGAGATTTTGTGATTCAGTATAGCCAGCTTGATGCTTGACTGATCAGCTGGACTCTTTATTTCCACGTTTGTCTCACCATTTCTATCTATAGTTTTAGCTGCTTCTACAGTTGTAAGTTGTCCAGTCTGCAAAGTGCAACAAACTATCTTGCTCCAAGGGTCGTAATCTGTCCTCAAGGGCTTCTTGCCCTACCTAGATCCATTAAATCACGACGACACATGCATACAAAGGCATGTTAGTGAATCAGATAATAGTATCTCGACAGATGTCAACTAACTTAGCTTGGTAAAGTTTTGAACGCTGATATAACCCTTCGGTTTCTCTCTAACATATTGACCATGTGGCTCCCTTTTCACCCAAAAAAAAAAGATAATAACCCTTCGGTTTCTCTCTAACATCACTAACGAGTCGATTCCTCTATAACATCGCTAACGGACCCATAATTTTTGGGGATAAGGCACTTTACGAAAAGTTTTATACAAAATATGGACGGAAGAGATCCTCATTATTGCATTGTCATATAGTGTCAAAGAAAATACAAATTTAAAGAAAAATCTAAAATCATTCAACCAGATTTTTATTTCCAAAAATATCCAATTACTTCATCCTCCGTCCGCTTGTTCATTCCAATCATGGCGATGATACCAAACAGCACGAAGCTACATATTTCGTCAAGCTAGCCATGAAACATTACATAAACAGCTACACATAAATGATCCATCGGACACTGCCCCACCGACACCAAAAATGTACATAAAGATGCATTACCTGTTAGCATGACCAATTTCTGAGGCAGGATCGGTTGCATTTATAAAGTAAAACCGTCACAAGGACATATGTTCAATCATTAATGAATCACACCTGCAAAAGGACATAAAACTAAAACAAGCATGAAAATTGATAAACTCACGCTACAGTTCCGATACAGGGTTTGATGGATGTGGCTTCTTTATTTCACACCTGCAAAAGGACATACTCCTCACAAAGAACAGAAAAGGTAAACAAATGACTGGGACAAAAGGAGTACTCTGTTTCAACTCTCAAGTTTCCAAAATCTCGAGAAAGCTACATTTTTTCCAAGGCAATTACCTGATATAGCTACAAGAATCCCCTTCCAGCATTTTAAACATGGGTAATGCAGGACGAAGACCGCGTAGCAAACAGAGAAAACAATTACTCACTAACAAGGTAATTTATTTCCGTCGATTTTACATTAAAGAAAGCGAACATTACTATCTGTATAGCAGTATAGGAAACTAAAGTCATACTTACAGTTAAAGAAACAGGTGCTATACTGCTATCGAATCTTAAAGGAAGTTTCCAATTACATTTAAAGGCAGAATATTGAAACATTAGGTAACGATATTCATTTCAGAAACTCACGTAACAGGAGATCAAAGTTTAAAGAATAAAAAATCTAACCAAATAATTGAAACGAATGAAGTAATTATTTAAGCTCGGCTTTGTTTATAAATTTTATATGGTCACGTGCATATTGGTCCACGGCAGTATTGCAAACTTTGTGTAGGGGACTATAGACAGTCCCCTACACAAAGTTCGCAATTCGACTATAGTCTATAGTCCCTTAAATTCAATAGCAAACTTGATGCTTGTCTTGTATAGTCTTCCAGCCTGCAAAGTGCAACCAACTATCTTGCTTTAAGGGTCGTAATCTGCCCTCGAGGGGATCTAGCCTACATAGATCCATTAAATCACGAAGAATATGCATACAAGGGCATGTTAATGAATGCAGAGAGGTCTCCTAGCTTAGCTGGTAAAGTGGTGAAGAATTGTACTCGTGACTTGGATTCGAATCCCGTGAGCAACATATTACCCTTGTAGCTCCTTTTAAAGTTTACACCCAAAAAAAGATAATAATAATCTGGATTTCTTTATAACATCACTTACGAAACGATTTCTCTATAACATTGCTAATGGACCCATAAATTTTGGAGATAAGGCACTTACAAAAAGTTTTTTAAAATATATGGACTATATAGATTGTGATTATTACATTGTCATAGACCATAGTATCAAAGAAAATACAAAATTTAAGAAAAATTGAAAATAATTCAACCAGATTTTTTGTTTCAAATAACTTGCACAAAAATATCTAAGGTAACTACAAAATTATTCGACGCCTCGAGGTGCACCATCCATACTACCCAACGGAGTATATCACAACTTATTCCAATTACTTCATCCGACATTTACTTATTCATTCCAATTATGGTGATAATACCAAGCACACAAATTCTCATTATAGACGGGAGATATCCGTCTATAGTTATAGACGGGCCAAATATCCACTCACTTTAAGGCTTAAGCATAAGACAAACAACAAGTTGCATGGTGGGGCCCAAAAATGTCACCACTTTAAGCACATTTGACCCGCCTTTCACTTTAGACGGATATATCCGTCTATAGTGAGACTAATTGTACCAAGCAACACTAAGCTACACATTTCGTCAAGCTAGCCATGAAACATTACATAAATAGGCACATTAAATTAGTAAACACACTTACGAACAAGTTTAGTAAACGAAATGTGAACGCCAGCCTGAAGCTTTAACCAAATAGAGATCAGGTCGTGGACTCGTGCAACCAATAAAAACTATCAGACGAAGGCAAGGGTCATTGATCTGGCAAAAATAAATGATCCATCGGGCACTGCCCCACTGACACCGAAAATGTACATAAAGATGCATTATAATAGGTAATAAATGGTATTAAATCTAGGCCGACGCATAGAATCGCTACTGGTATCAATGTTTTTAAGCTTACCTGTTAGCATGATCTATTTCTGAGGCAGTAACGGTTGCATTTATGAAGTAAAACCGTCACAAGTCTGCAGACCGATTCAAGCCAAGTCTCAAACCAAGATTTCTTTACAGCTGCTCCCGATGAGCTAAATTCTGTTGACCTGATACCATACCTGAGCCATTAGAATGCTGCATCTCTGACAAGCAAGATCATATTGAGTATCTTATCCTTCATTCTCTCTCATTCTATTCATTTGGCTTCATTTTCCGTGCACAAGAAACATGTAAAGACATTTTGTTCGTCAGTAATCTTCACTAGAACGCACCTAACGTCCCAAATTACAAAATTTTGTGCAAACAAGCAAATTTAAATTTAAAATATCAGTTAAGATTACAAGTACTCGCATTATCTTCCGTGCAAATTTCACCCAAACTAATGAATATAAGCCATTTTTTCCTAGCCCTTTTACTCTTGTACTTAATATGTTTGGCAAAACAGAGAAAAGGTTGCTTTACCATTTGCTTGGTTCAAGGGATTTGGGCAGAAGAAGGGGGACATAATTCTTTGTTTATTTCGCGAAGTAGGTTGGAGGGATTTGGAGGGAACACTAGCATGGAAAATGGCATTAAAAAATAAAAAATCACCCTCCCTTCCCTCCCCTCTCCTTTTTCAATGTCTTTCCATACAAAGGGTAAAATCATGGAGAAAAACAGCGCCAAACACGTGGCTACGTAAGTTATTATTCCGATAGTAAATATAGTCCACAGCATGGTGTTAAATATTGGTGCAACGTATTTACCATTACCACATACAGGAATACAGGATCTTCCGTTATGTTAAGGGCTCCCAAAAATAGCTAATATATGACTGATGCGTTGGATATTTAACTGAAAAGATGGGTATTTGGCCGCTACATGACTGATACCGGATTTATACAACCGCTGCTGACCGAAACATCTTTTACAGCCAATACAAAATAAACACGTGACCACGCCATAGTACACTATCTAAGACCAACTTCTGCAGGAAGCACTGGGGTGGAAAAAGGATTCTTAAAGCTTCTTAATATGGAAGTGAGGCATAATACTACATGAATACATAGTAGGTAATAGAAAAGAAAAATATATAGCTTAGAAACAACAGTGTTAGTGTGTTACCCAGTATATCAGTGCGAAAGATATCTGAGGAATAAAAGGAGAGTGGAAAGAATATAAAAGCATATTGCAAATGTAACTTTCAGTTTTGAAGGACTTACACCATGTCGCCACCAAGGCACCGCGATGGCTCAAATTTCCAAAATCTGATGGAGATACTGCATCATTTCCTCTCCCTGAGATTGTCCCTGCACATTAACCACTAGAACACAACAGCCAATCTCACAGTGATATTACCAGTAGAGAACACCAGTGCTGCCGGATAAAATTAAGACGGTCTTTTCACATGGCTAAATGTGAAAGGAGATTAGAGTGGCGCTCAACCTAAGTTTAAACCCACCAACGTAAAAATAAATTACCCCTTTGGGTCCCCGTACATTAAAAAAAATTGTAAAAGGAAAGAGGGAAGTCGGAGTTTCACTATATAAATTAACTTATCTGAGTCCAACATGCGCGAATCTCTTGAGCTTCCACATTCTTGAAGCAAACAGTAACACATATTCTTCGGAAAAAAACAACTTGAAAAAAAAAACTGATTTTATGACCTGAGGTCTTGATAGGAAGAACTTACTGATGCTGCTAAAGTAAAATAGTTTCCAGTGGAACCAAAGATAATGCTACTGAAGGAGACTCACTGTCACCATCTCATTACACAGTATATACCATCATCATCACAATGAGAAGAATGCAACATAGCAACAAAAAGAAAAGTTATAATGTATTGCTTCCAGCATCTCACGCTAAAGAAGTAGAACCCATAAGGCGTAACTTCGGCTGGTCAACAAAAAAGCCACCAAAACTATTGTTTATCCACAATAAGTTATTAGCTCACATTTAATGACCAGATGGTGCAAGGTGGAGTCGGCTTTGCATACAAGCAGGTCTAGTCTTTTGCAGAATATTGGAATATGAGCATCTGCTTACAAGGGGTTTTGTAGAAGTACGAGGCTTGGAAGGTCGACCATTGAAGTTAGGAAGTTCAAATCGCAACATAAAGGGATCTCGTCCATCAAATCGCTTTTCATAATAACAAAGGGATCTCGTCCATCAACTTTCCTTTTTAAAATCGATGCTCGTGTTAATTTCAAGATGAATGCATATGTTCATCATTAATGAAATACCTTCAAAAGGACATAAAACTAAAACAAGCATGAAAAGTAATAATCTCACGCTACATAGACAAAATTCTGATAACAGGTTTGATGGATGTGGCTTCTTTCATACCACAAAGCTTCACCCATGGTTACCCACCGTACTTTTATATTTACTCTGCTACAAGCAGTCTCTAATGCTATAATTTTTAATAACAGGCACTTGCTTATGACCCTCAATTCTAATGCTGTCATAAGCAAGTGCCTTCAAGCATTCAACATCATCTAACAAGGAACTAATGAGCCTGTGACCTATATGACTATGCAAGTATCTAAGAAAACAACTTTGACTGCTTACTCGCAGACAATCATAATGATGAGTTCATATGCCTAGTAATCATAAAGGAAATACATACTCCCTCCGTCCTAATCATTTGTTTACCATTGATTGAGATACCCCTCATAAAGAACAAAAAAGGTAACCAAATGATCGGGACAAAGGGAGTACTCTGTATCAACTATCAAGTTTCAAAAATCTTGAGACAGCTACCTTTTTTCAAAGGCAGTTACCTGCTGTAGCTAAAAGAATCCCCTTCCTGCATTTTAAAACATGGGTAATGCGGAACCAAGACCGTCTACCAAACAAACAAAACAATAATTCAGACGATACTGCTGAGATCAATAACACTAACCAGGTAATTTTATTTCTGTCGATTTTACATGAAAGGAAGGGAACATAACTATCTGTATAGCAGTATAGGAAACGAAATTCATACTTACAGTTTAAGAAACATGTGCTATTCGAATCTTATGGGAAGTTTCCAATTACAAGTAAAGGCAGAATATCGAAACATTAGCTAACGATATCTAATGATACTCGTTTCAGAAACTCACATAACAGAGGAATCAAAGTCAAGGGCTTTGATCATCTCATCATCATCCAAGCTCTCAAGTGCCGAATTAAAAGCACTTGGAGTAGGACAAGCAGAATCAAACTGATCCCATTCTTCGCCCTTGATAAAACCCTTAAGTTTCTCCCTACACAACCTCAATTGATCCTCCAACAAACCCCTTTCAGACTCATGCCTCATTATAATCCACTGAAGTGAATGAATTACATCCTGGTCATGAGACTGCTTCTCCTCAGCAACCCTCTCCAATTGATTAGCCTTAATCTGCAGCGCGCTCTTCTCATTCTGAAGGCGCAAAATCATCGCCATTGCCTCGTCTACAGACGAAGAAGCAGCCATCCTCTCCTTCTCAAGCTCACTTTGAGCAGCATTCGCCTTTCGCCTTTCAGCCTTCACCATCCTCCTAAGAGCCATCACATCAAACACCTCATCTTCATTTCCCCTCATTTCCTCAACTTCTGCCCCTTCATCGTGTCGAAAACCCGTAGAATTTATCCTCAAAAACTCATTGTTTTCCTCAAACCTTTGGTCCCCACAACTTCTACACAAAACCCTATTCACCCTAGTAGCCCCACACTCGAAAGATGAGTTCTTTCCACCATGATCATCATTACCACACACCATTTTTGATGATTTCAACAACAACCCATTATTTGTCCTATCTTGAATTGATTTCCCTTTAAATTGCAAAAACTTAAACCCTAATATGAACATAAACAACAGCGCTAAAACATTAAAAAACCTAGAAAAACACCCAAAAATAAAAAACCCACATCCAAAATCATTGTATTTAGTCATCAAAAGCTTCAAACTTGATGCACAATCCATTACAAAAAAACCCACAAATGCAAGAAAAATCCTCTTGTAAAACTCAATTGCTGAGCAAATAGCAAGCAAGAAGCAAAGACGACCCATCAATTTACATCGAATAACGCGAGTAATTTTGTATAGAATAGAGAGAAATACCGCAACTTTTGAGGTTAAAAAGACAAGATAGAAGGCCGCCATTGATGAAGTGAAGTTGAAGTACTAAAAAGTTGTTGGAAGAATCAGAAATAAGAGTTTTAAGCGACACCAAGCTACTTAAGAGTGTACCCACATGGAATGTTGTGGGCGTATATGACTAATATGACGATATTTGGGTGGACAAATCTAGGATTATATCATAAAGTATGTAAATTATTCATCAATGTGACATGGATTCGACCGTTTGATAAAAAGTATTGGGTTGGATTAAGCAAATTATTAAGATGATCTCCATGTATTGGAAATATAATAGGGTCATAATGTCGTATACATATTTCTCGGATTTAAGTCGGTATAAGTTGAAAAACCGTTTTATATGAGATTGTTTGTATTAACAAAATACTGATTTAAGCATTTTTTGTAAAAGGTTTGAAGGGAAAAAGTAATGGGCTCTCAGTTATTTAGATATGAAGTAGTAACCTAAGTTTGAGGGGATTCGAGAGATGTATATGAGAAAAAAGGATTACATATCTGAGTTTTTGAGCATACATGTATTTTTTCTAAGCATGTTTGAATTTATAAGTATAGTTTTTGAACAATATTGTATTTTTTTTCGTTTAATGTTTAAGTGAATGTGTTCAAAAACTTTATACTAATATTTAAAACAAAACTCAAAAACGTTAATATAAAACTCAGAAGATAGACAATAAGATGTACTACATCAGATGTATAGTCTATAAACTTGATGTATAGAGATCAAATGTCATCTATAAGCTCCAATATATTCCTTCTAAAATAGAAAAGATTCGTAAGGAAAATAATCGTACATATATACCCTTCATTATTTCTTCTTTTCACCCTTATCCAAGTTTATTCACATTTAATGTATTTACGTTTAGATAAAAAGTTAGTACTATTAGCACAAGGAATAAGGAGACCTACTCTGCAACTACACTTCAAGTCCAAAGAGTATTCGTGTGAAGGGGCGTGACGGTGTGCTAATATATACTCCATATGATCATTAATTGAGCCTAAATCATCACCTTAAAACTTTGGTTGAGATAATCTCTTCACGTGATTTTTGAGCCAGGGTGACCAAAAGGTAAAAAGTGTCCAGATTTGGTGAAGACAATGTATATGTGAAATCATCAATTGCTTTTTTCATTTATTGTTGTAAACATTATGGTAATTTATCAAATTTATTTTTCTTCTAAAATTGATACTCACTAAAAATGTCACATGATTTGTATTTATAAATGAGATAACTACTGATGTAAAAAAAAATGTAGTAAATTGCAATTGGATGACTGATATATCTTTGTTTGTTAGCTCACTAAAAACGACACTCTTATTGACAAGTGACTAGTAAACTTCTTTGAATTGAGAGGAGAAAGGTAGAAGACTTCTTTGAATTGAGAGGAGAAAAGTAGAAGACTATGTACCAACAAAGGGTAGTGGGGTAATTGCGGGGTCCTGAGAGGAGGGCAACGGTAATGTCAATTTGAATGGGGTTGTAACTTGTAAGTTAGATTATTGCATTATTAGGAAACATTGGTTCAATGTAATTACATTTTTTTTTTCAGCTGAAACGAGTTGAATTGAATTAAAAAGAATAGAACTGAATAGAACTAAACTAAATGAAGTTGGACTGAAGTGAATGAAGCTGAACTAAGAGTTAATTTTGTGAAGAGATGAGCTTAACAGAATTGATTAAAGTTGAACTGAACTGAATAAAGTTGAGCAGAACTGAAATGAGCTCAAAGTAAGTCACTAAGAACAGGGTCGTTGTACGATGTACGTAGAGATTGCTAGATTAGGAGTTAGAAGTTAGGAATTAACTCTTTAAAATGTCTTAATTTTTGATGAAAAAGGGATAATAAAAGTGAAATGAAGAGAGTTTTAAAACTTTTTAAAATGTCGTAATTTTAAAGAAGATATTAACTTGAAAAAAGCGTTTTATAAAGTAATTTTTAATTAAAAACTAGTTTTGTGACCCGTGAAATTCACGGGATGTTTTGTTTTGAGTGTGATGTTTGTAGTGTTTTTAATTTTTTAAATTTTATAAAATATCAAAACATATAGAAGCTCACCTTATGAATAAATCATCACTGATTGCGCACTAAAATTATGGGCGTTTACATGTTAAAATAAAGATCAAAGTCGATAAATTAAATAAGCAAAAGTAGGTGAATTTGCTATTTTTTCGAAGGTAAAATGATGAAAAAAAACAAACAAATACCAAAATAAAATATACATTTGAAAAAAAAAAAAAACTATTAGTCATTCACGTTGAAGTCGTCAATCTTGTAGTTAGTCTTACTCCAATATATAGTTATTTAAGCTATTCTAGTATTTTACTTCTTCATATAGTCTTCTTTTTCCAACGAATCGACCCTATAATAAAAAAAAAGTAACTCAAGAATTAGTCCTAATTAACCAACAAAATAGTGAAATTTGTTTTATGCAATATTATCGTTGTTAACTTAAGTTTCCTCTTAAATAGTGAAAGAAAAAAGGAATGAGAATGAAGTTGTAGAGATGTAAGTATATTACCTTTGAATATCTCAACACCACAAATCTTGATAGCTCCTAAATGAGAACAAAACAAACACAAACGATGAAATTGAGAATGTGATGAACATTTCATAACCCAATGGAACTTACATAAAAAGTAAATAAATTAGTTAATAATTTTAAAACCTTAATACATTTGTCTTGATATTAATAGAATGATAGAAAAGTTTAGTGATACATTTAGTTCTACTGACGATAGAGAGAGGAAAAATTTTGGCTTATTATTTTTATCTTCCATCAAAAATATATAAAGAATTGAGGATGCATTTTATGACTTTTGAGCATCCTTTTTTCATTATTATCAAAATTAATATAGGTATAAATATGAATCAAGGTTCATGACTTTTGAGCATCATTTTTTCATTATTATGAAGTTTAATATAAACATTAATAATGAATAAAGAGAAATGGAATGTATAAGTTTTGCTTGATTATTATTATTATTATTATTATTATTATTATTATTATTATTATTATTATTATTATTATTATTATTATTATTATTATTATTATTATTATTATTATTATTATTATTATTATTTATTTATTTTTTTACAAGATCCACTTTACATGAGATTGATTTAAGATGTTGTCTTATTATGTAATTAAAATATGACATGTAAATGATGATAGTTAGTTTTGCTTGCCTTTTAATTAGATTTATATATTTTATATTTAGATTATTGAGTTATAGATTTTTCTCATTATTATGAAATTTAATATAGACCTAAATATGGAGCAAAGGAAAAATGGAATGTAAAAGATTTGGTTTATTATATTCTTATTTTTATTTTTTACAAAATCCACTTTGCATAAGAATGGTTTAGAAATTATCTTATGAAATTTAAAATATGACATTCAGATAATGGTAGATAGTTTGACTTACTTTTTAATTATAGATTATAGTTTTATAAATTCAATTATTATTCCATGCATGTCATATTGTCAATATAATTAAATAATCAATAAAAATGAATAAGAATTAATGGGGTGTGAAAATGTCATGTGAAATGAAATTGAATGTTCTAAGCTGCCCTTTTAATTAGATAGTATAGATTTCATGTAATGTTATTGATAATTAAGTATGTCATCTTCCTGCAATTTTAATACAAACACAAAAACAATAACTAAATAATATTCTTACTATCAAGAAAATTTAAAACATAATAAGGATAAAAAGCGAAAGAATTCATTTAATTATCTATGTTGTATACTTTACCTACCAACTTTTTGAATAAAAATGAAAATTAGGCTTGTTATTATAATAGTTACATAGGAAACTTTTTGTTATTAATTATTGATTAATTTCAACAATTTATTCGATGGAAGAGGAACGATTTTGTGAATTAAAAGGGAGATAAAAAAAATTATGATAACTACAAATTATAATGATGGTGAGAGACAACCAAAAACCATCCTATTAAATAAAAGAAATTAAAGATTAAATGAATAAGTAGATTAATAACCAAATTTATGAGAGGAAAATAAAGAGTTTGTATTAATTTATTTTTTTGTGTTTGAAATTAATATTTTTAAAAAAATTTTGTACTTAGCATGTGACAGCTTTAAAGATAACTTTTTAATACTTAATCTGGACTTTTATAATATTGTATAAATAAATAATCAAGTAATCAATATAGATGAATTAGTATTTACCAATAAAAAATCGACATGTGGATTAAAATTAAATGTTTTAAGTAGCCTTTTAACTATATTGTATATATAATTTTTTTTTTTCAACTTCATTTATTCTTCTTCGTTCTTAATTTCATGTATTCGGTTTTTTTATTTCGAATACATATAATACCACTCCATATGAAATATCTTGAAATTATTAACTTATAGTTAATGCGTATTTTTTTATTGTAATTTTTTTTTAGTTAATAAAGTTTGAAGCTAATGGAATATGAGTGGATTTTTAAAGGAAATAAGTGAACTAAATTAATGCAATATAACATGTCATATTAGTTTGCCAAGTCACATTGTTATTGCGTACGTGGCTTTTTTTTCATCCCTTGTGGCATTGTCTACGTGGCTTTTTTAGGCTAGCCTTTTAATAATGTTATATAGATATAGATATAGATGACTCTCCTTGGCTTAAAAAAAAAAACTCTTCTTAAAAATGTACATATTTTCCCACCAATTACATGGGCCGAATAGGCATAGAAATCCACTAAAAGTGAGAGCCAGCCATGAAGAGATTAGCATGAGCAAGCCCATGACAAACGGGTGGGCTATTAAGCAATTCATCAACGATATAGATGGAGTCTCTAAGAGCAACTTAAATGGACAACTATAATATGGTGTAGCTTAATTTACCACATCAATTTTTTAAGCCACGTTGTTTTTCGGTTACGTACCACTTCAATGACGGACTACAACATCATGTAGCTTGTATGGTTTCACATTCTTACTTTCATCCAATTAGATAATTTAGTTTAACATGTAGCTTAACAAAGCTACCATACTTGCACAAGCTACTCTTAAATTTCAAACTCAAATGATAAACTACATGCTTATAATTTTGCAAATATTGCAAACAAGTCCCTAGAGATAAACCATTGGTGATACTCTAAGAGTGTAAACAAGTCGATCTAAGCCCGAGCTCGGGTGGGCTCAGAATTGGCTGAAAATTTAAAGATCGAGCTCGGAGCTCGCAGAGCTCAAAAAATTGAAGCTCGATTTGTCAATATGTTTTCATTTATTCGCTTTTAAAACTTTAAAAATAATATTGTTTTTAGAAAAAAAATTGAAATTGTTAGAATATAATGATCAAATATAAGTATAAATACAAAAAAATATATATAATCTAAAATTAGTATAATTTGGAAATATTAAATCTATACTAAAAAAGAGCCCAAACGAGCTTCTGACCATAGCCTTGCTAAGCTCGAGATTGACTCAGGTTTGGATAAGTTGGCTCGAGTGGAGTTTTAACCATATCGATATGAGTATTCGACGAGTTGAATCTGATCATTTACAGCCCTAAATGGGTATAAAGAGAAAGGGCTTACATGGCCAGGCTCATAGAACCATAGGCCATTGAGCAGTACTTTTATTTCGTTCTTTATTCACATTTATAAAAGGTACAAAGTTAACAAACTTTACTCATAAACAAAAAAGTAAACTAAAACTAAAATATTTATAATTTTTATCAATAAATGTTTAACAAAATATTAGTTTCAAAAGAACAAATTATATACGAGTTGAAATTTACAGTCATAGTATGTGTGAAATATTGATATAGTATGAACATAAGGAAGTAATAATATTCATTGAATTATATTGATTTTTAATATCATAAAATTGTGTCTGTTACAATGATCTCTCTAGGCTTTTATAAGAGAAATAAACCGATTTAAGTAATTAACCTCAGCTAACTCTAGTTAACTAATTCTAGTTATAAGACTCTTAATAACCTGTATTAGTTATAATTAGTTAGTCTAACTGACTTTAACTAACTAACAACTCTTATATCCAATATACCCCCCTCAAGCTAGACATTGTTGAAAGACAATCCTAGCTTGTGAGCAAAGAAATGATGTTGAACAGCACCCAAAGCTTTAGTCATTATATCAGCAACCTGAACTCCTGTTCTGATATGCTTAGTTGAAAGAAAGCCTTCATCTTGCCTCTCCCTGACATAATGGCAGTCAATACTTAAATGCTTGGTGTGTTCATGGATGACAGGGTTTTCTGATATGTGAAGAGTAGCTTTGTTATCACAGAATAAGGGAATAGGTTTCGGAATGGAGACCCTTAAATCAGTCAACAGCCTGTCAATCCATACAAGCTCAGATGTTGTAAATGATAAACTTCTGTACTCAGATTATGCAGAGCTCTTGCTAATGGTGGCTTGCTTCTTTGTTTTCCAGGATATCAAGGAATCCCCCAGAAATACACAATACCCACTTAATGATCTGCAAGTAAACTGACACTGTCCCCAATCAGCATCACTATAAGCTGTGATTGTTGCAGTGGACTGTGACTTGTAGAATAGACCAGCATTAACTGTTCCCTTTAAATGCTTCACCACATGCAAAGTAGCTTGCAAATGAGGAACCCCGGGTTGGATAAAAAAATGACTCAAGTGCTGGACAGTATAGAAAAGGCCTTGCCTGGATAACTTTAAGTAATGTAGCCTTCCTATTAATCTCCTGTATTGTTCAGGATCATCCAGTAGAGCACCATCTTCAATAGATAAATTGAGACCTTTCTGTAAGGGAAATGCAACATGAGTGCAACTCTCCATTTGAAGATCCTTCAATATATCTAGGATTTATTTTCTTTGGTTGATCATTATGCGAGTATGATTTCTAGAGATCTCGAGCCCCAAGAAATACCTCATCAAGCCTAGATCTTTGATAGAAAAAGCAGCATTCAACCCTTGCTTGACTGAATTAATCTCAGCAATAGATGTACCAGTTAAAAGAATGTCATCAACATAGACCAATAAAACTGTGAATGCGTCAGTAACAGAATTATACTTTGTGAACAAAGATAATCTTTCTTAGATTGAACATAACTAAGTTGAATTAAATACGTGGTTAATTCTTTATTCCATTGTCTTGAGGCTTGTTTTAGCCCATACAAAGACTTTTTTAATTTACATATGATACCCTCAGCACATTATATCCTTCAGGCACTTTCATATATACCTCTTCATCCAAGTGCCCATGTAAGAAGTCATTATTGACATCCAATTGATACAAAGGCCGTCCCTTCATTGCTGCAATAGCTAAAAGAGTTTGTACCATTGTTAACTTTGCAACAGGGGAAAAAGTATGTTTGAAATCTTTATCTTTGACCTGATTGAAGCCCTTGGCAACTAATCTGGCCTTAAACCTCTCCACTGTCCCATCTGGTTTATATTTAATCTTATAAGCCCATTTTGACCATATTGGCTTATTTTCTTTTGGCAAATGGACTAACTCCCATGTCTTATTGTTTTCTATTGCTTGGTTCTCATTTTGCATTGCCTGAACCCACCTACTATCCTGCTAAGCTTCAGAATATCTATAAGGATCTTGCTCTTTTAATGCAATTGCCAAAGATTCAACATATTCATTGTCAAACTCAAATATTTGATCTAACACAGCAGCATGCAGTCCTGCTGTATCAGTAATCTCAGTTGTCTAACCAGGTATCTTTTTTCCACAAAGATACCCCTTTAACCTGGAGCTCAACTGTCTAGGACGAGAAGATCTTCTGATATGCTCCTTATGTGGCAGAGAGGTGGACAAAGAAGGCACAATACCCCCAGAGATAATAATGCCAGTACTCATAGGTACATCAACTTTAGTAGAATGAGGTTCTTCAATATGATGAATTTCATCATGAGAGGAAATAATATTTTTAAAAGTTGCTGGATTAACCAAGTCAGTAGTTATGATATTCATATCCTCAGAATGTTGCTCTTTGAAGAAAAAATCTTGTTCTTTAAAGACAATATCTCTACTAACAAAGACTTTGTGTAAAACAACATCATACAATCCATAACCTTTTTGATTATGTGGATAACCTATAAATATACATTTTCTAACCCTATTTCCAAACTTATCAGAGAAGGTTGGAGGCATAGTTGCATAACATAAACAACCAAAAACTTTAAGATTGTCATATGATGGAGATTGATCAAATAAAAGCTCAAAATGGAGTCTTATTATTAATAACATCAGATGGTATTAAATTGATAAGATAAGTTGCAGTTAACAAACAATCTCCCCAAAATTTTATAGGCAAATTTGCTTGAATTTTAAGCGCCCTAGCAGTTTCAAAGAGATGTCTGTGTTTTCTTTCAACTCTACCATTTTGTTGAGGTGTTCCAACAATACTTATTTGATGCACAATACCTTTGGGTTTAAACAAAGCTGAACAATATTGTTGTAAAAACTCAGTTCCATTATCTAAACTAATAGTCTTGATGACTTTATGAAAATGATTTTGAATGTAATCAAAGAAATCCCTAAGCAAGCCAGAGACTTGATCCTTGTTTTGGAAAAGAATTGTCCAAGTATTTCTTGAATAGTCATCACGAATAGTTAAGAAATACTTAGTACTAGAAATGGATGGAACCTTATAGGGTCCCCAAACATCCATGTGAATAAGATCAAAATAGGACACAACTCTTTTGGAACATAATTGAAAAGGTAATCTATGGTGTTTTGCAAGAACACACGTTTCACAAGAAAAATCAGGAATAACTTTGACATTAGGCATAAGCTTGAATCTTTTTATAGACATATGACCCATCCTACTATGAAGCAAAGCAAAAGATTTATTTTGTACATAAGAACTAGCAAAAGCAGAACCAGTTATTACATTCTTACTCTTAGAATCTAATATTTGCTTAACAAGATTTACAATTCTCTTATGTGAAACATATTTATTCTTTGTATGAAACCTATAGAGATCACCAACTCTTCTTCCTTTAGCAACCACAGTGCTATTTGAAAGGTCCTGAAACAAGCAGTCATGTTCATTGAATATAACAGACAAAGAATTATGATCTATTAACTTACTAACAGACATTAAGTTTTGTTTAAAATCAGGCAAATAAAACACATTGTGCAGGCTCAAATCACCAGTTAACTTAACAGTACCAGATTGATGGACATATTTGACAGAACCATCAGGTAAACCAACTTTAATAGGAACATCAAAATTATGAACATCAGATAAAATGTCAATGTTATATGTCATATGGTCAGAGGCACTAGTATCAACAATCCAATCATTCAAAAATAATGATTTATATGCAGCATTAACAGAGGAAGAAGAAATGATACCTGCAAATTGAGAGGAGGAAAGACCAGAACATTGTTGACTAGATATTCTTTGAAGAACCTGATCAACAACAGAAGAAATGATATCATTCAAGACATCAGGAGAAACAACAGAAGAAGAAGAAGAAGAAGAAGAAGAAGAAGGGTGCTCTGTCATTTGTGTATTTATGGAAGCAGCAGCCAACACATCATCTTCAAGAGTAGAATCATAAGACATAACATCAGCAACATTAACAGATCTTTTATATGATCCCCCAAAGGTGGTGTTTCCATTTTTCTGTGCAACTATCTTAGTTTTACCCTTATTCTTATCTCCAGGGAATCCCTTAACATTATAACAATGGACTAGATTATGACCAAACTTACCATAATGGGGACATTTATTCAAACCAAAGCAAGTTTCTCTTGTATGTCCTTTCTTCTCACAATGGTCACAGTACTTAACACTACTATCTGACTTATTTGTCTATGCAGTGGTCTTCTTCTGATCAGAATACTTATAAGTTGCATAAGCATTGACTTCGGACAGATTACTAATCACATCAGTGATATGTTTCTTCCGCCTCTCTATCTTTTGTAATTAACCCAAAGCCTTATTGATAGTTGGCAATGGTTCCATTGACAGAATCTGTTACCTGACAGTGTCATATCCTCCGTTCAATCCCATCAGGAATTGAATCAGCTTAGCAGTATTTTCCCTTTCAATGAACTTTTTGACCAAAGAACAAGTGCATTGATCAACCTTTCCACAAGAACATGAAGGAATAAGGTCTAAACCATCTAAAGTTTCCCACAAACTTTTCATCTTACCATAATAATCCACCAAAGATGAATTATCCTGAGTTCCAGCATCTAACTCCTTTTTCAACTGAAAGATTTCTAATGCATTAGCCTGTCCATATCTTTCCAACAACTCTGACCAAAGTTCTTGAGCAGAGTTCACATATTTCATGTTCTCCCTAATTAGCTTAATCAAAGAACTTAAAATCCAACTTTTCACCATAAAATCACATCTAACCCACTGATTATGTTTTTTGTCAGTTTTAGCAGGTTTAGGAAGGTTCCATCAACAAAACAATCTTTATTTTTCGAAACCAAAGCCATAAATAAAGCATCCCTCCTCCATCCCATAAAAATCATGCCCATCAAATACAGTTGTAACTAAGCTAGTAGTAGGTTGTTCTGACTGAGCTAAGAACAAAGGGTCATCATAATACTCATAGGAAGGAGTGGAAATAGGTGTATCAGAAGTAGGCAAGGTTTGATGATTGTAAAGAAACGTAAACAATTGAACTTATTTCTATAGATGATTGTAGCGGAAGCGTAAAGTAATCAAGAAAGATGATAAGTATTGCAAAATACCTATAAATCTTGGAGAAATCGATCAAGGATGAACACCCAAGAAGATGAATATGAAAGATCATAGATCCATATTAGACTCTCTAATAAAATTAATTTATCTCATAAATTGTTATTTAGGTGATCTATGTAACATGCATGCTAATATGAAAGCATAAAAAGAAGGTATAAGGAAAAACAATTTCCTTACATTGAATATATGGTAAAATGGGCACAAACTAGTTCTCCTTACTAGTTTGTTCTTGAGCTAAAATGATATGGATGATCCTCCTTGAAAAACCTTCAAAAAGAAAGTCTCCTTCAAGTTGCACCCAAGAACTAACCCAATAATAATAACAAGTTTGTACTAGTAACTTGTTAATATTGCTCCCTTGATAAATATTGGTAATATCACTAACTTATCTTAGTAATATTATTAATGTATACTAGTTGATGAATTATTATTGTAGAGAGATAGAGAGAAAAGTTCACATGCAAAATGTAGAGTGTGAAATGAGGTAGTGTAAAAATGTGAACAAATGATGGAGTATATGGGGGAAAAGTGGCGGGTGGGTGGAGTGTGGAAGTGGAGGATTTTGTCTTATATTTTTATCTTACATCACATGCAAAATGTTGTATAAGATTAATTATGGTAGTATACAAAATAAGGTAAATGATTATGTGAATAATCATCCACTACACTTATTTTGCACGGTCTACTTGACCATTTACGGGTCCATGTTGGTTCTTATATTTGTCGCACAAATCCGTGTAATTATTATTTTAAACATCGTATCATGTTTAAATACTTCCATAATTAATTCGTCCAATTCACTTCGTAAATATACGTGTACCACTACACATATTATTTACGTACTAATATTAATCACATTAATCAATTAGTACAATTTTAGCAAATTAACAGTTAATTAACTAAAACCCGTTTCCCAAAACTTATTATTTAATTATCGCATAATTAAATAATAACTGCCGCTCCTCGAGTTCGCAACTCGAAATCTCTCTAAAAATAATCGACTAACCTCTTAGTCTATAAATCAAGGGACTAAACAAATTGTATCTCATACAATTAATTAGTTATCAATTGGGGTTTGTTCCTTTAGGTGTGACCGAAAGGGGTCAGTTGATCACCGCCGTCTCACGACAATAACGTCAAACTCTAGTCAGCCAACCGTTATCGATTTACGTTAATCAACTGACGAGGATCAAATAATTAAATATCTGATGATAGTCCAATAATGAGATTTATTATGTTAACGCACTATTGTGGAGGACACTAACTTCAACAATCTCCCACTTGTCCGACACAAGGTGTGCGCTACCAATTCTCTTGTCCGTTTTAATCTCCCACTAAATGCAAGGTGTCTTTCAGGTCGCACTTGCACATGAACACATGGCGAGTGGCTTTCTCGATCGGGAGTGTGACTACCTGACCGAAAAAATCTCTCACAGATTACTTCCGAGCGTGGCCACGCATTTGTAGTCATTAACTCCTCGAGTGGCCTTGAGATATAGTTACCCAACGTGGGTGGACAATTCCTGTATGCCCTATCTATCCTATTGCACAATCAGACTCACCATGACCTAGTAAATGCCCTTTGGCCTCCTTTCACGGCACGACCTAGGACAAAAACCAAAGTCACTCGGAAACCGCACTGCTCGGATAAAAGTCTCCAATCAAAAGAATCGACTCATTAGAACATCTTAGAGATCCCCGCCATGACAAGGCGTCTATAATAGAACTTAGGGACTCTCTAAATGGTCACCGTCCCAAAAAGTGTCACACACTCTGCCTATGTAATCGACCAGTCATCACATATTACCTTATGGTGTTGAACAACCATCAATCGACTTACAATCTACTCACTCCGAGACGTCACCTCATTAAGTGACTAGGGACAAAATACAATGTTCATCTTATTCACTTGAATAGTGTTCAACATTGTCTCCACAACTTATTCAGATAAACAAGGTATTAAAATTTAGTCACACTAAATAAAGATTCATAAAAGAATGAATACGAAAACAATGAATGTGATTATCATATATATAATAAAAGATACACTATCCAATTATTACATATCCATAATCTAAAGAAAATCTGGTACTCGTCTCAATCCCATAGAGACGACATGACCATCATGCTTAGCCTTTGATAAAGGCTTGGTTAAAGGATCAACAATATTGTCATCTGTCCCAACCTTACAAATGTCAATTTCCTTCCTTTCCACATAAACTCTAATTACATGGTATTTCCTTTCAATGTGTCTAGATTTGTTACTAGACTTAGGCTCTTTGGCTTGAAAAATAGCTCCACTGTTATCACAATATAGAGTGATAGGATCTTTGGCGGAATGGACTACTCCTAGCCCCTCCATGAATTGCCTAATCCAAACAACTTCCTTCGCGACCTCGGACGCCGCAAGGTACTCACCTCTTGTTGTAGAATCTGCAGTAACACTTTGCTTGAAGCTTTTCCAGCAAACAGCTCCTCCATTTAGCATAAACACATAGCCGGATTGGGATTTCATGTCATCCCGATCGGTTTGGAAACTTGCGTCCGTGTAACCTCTTACACGCAACTCAGTTTCTCCTCCAAACACTAAGAACGAATCCTTAGTCCTTCTCAAGTACTTAAGGATGTTCTTTACGGCTATCCAGTGACTCTCACCAGGCTTGGCTTGATAACGACTTTTCATGCTCAAGGCATACGCAACGTCGGGACGAGTGCAAATCATAGCATACATGATAAACCCAACAACGGAAGCATAAGGGACGGTCTTCATGTGTTCAATTTCCTTAGGGGTGGAGGAAGACTGTGACTTGCTCAAAGTAATCCCTTGGCCCATAGGTAGAAATCCTCTCTTGGAGTCTTTCATATTGAACCGGTCAAGAACTGTGTCAATATAAGCTTCTTGACTCAATGCTAGTATCCTCTTGGACCTATCCCTATAGATCCGGATACCCAAGATTCGTTGTGCCTCTCCCAAGTCCTTCATTTGGAAGTGTTTCCCTAGCCACTCCTTAACGGAAGTGAGCGATGGAATATCATTCCCAATGAGTAATATGTCATCCACATATAGGACAAGGAATACAACCTTACTCCCACTAAACTTCATGTATAAACACGGTTCTTCCACACTTCTAGTGAAACCGTATTGTTTAATAACATGATAAAAGCGATGATTCCAACTCCTAGATGCTTGCTTAAGACCATAAATGGACTTCTTGAGCTTACACACCTTCTCAGGGTTAGATGTATCTACAAAACCTTCAGGTTGTATCATGTACACCTCTTCTTCTAGAATCCCATTCAAGAAGGCGGTTTTGACATCCATTTGCCAAATCTCATAATCATGAAATGCGGCAACCGCTAAGATTATCCTAATGGACCTAAGCATAGCGACTGGAGCGAAGGTTTCTTCATAGTGTAAACCATGAACTTGGGTGAAACCTTATGCCACCAATCTAGCTTTGTAAACATCCACATGTTTATCCACGCCGAGTTTAATTTTGTATATCCATTTACACTGAAGAGGTCGCACTCCCTCAGGTAAATCCACCAAGTCCCATACTTGGTTCTCGTACATGGAATCCATTTCAGACCGCATGGCTTCTAGCCAAAGCGAGGAGTCGGGACTAGACATGGCCGATTTGTAGGTAGTGGGTTCATTACTTTCAAGAAGTAACAAAATACCATCCTCGTCGATGTTACCAAGGTAACGATCAGGTGGATTAGAAATCCTACTTGATTTTCTCGGAACAATTACCGTTTCAGAGGAAGAGGGAATGCTATCCTCCACGTTCTCCTCTACCTCATTCTCGGTTTGTGGCTCTCGAACTTCTTCAAGTTCAATTTTTTTCCCACTCTGTCTTCTAGAAATAAACTCCTTTTCTAGAAAGACAGCATCACGAGCCACAAACACTTTGTTCTCGTGTTTATTGTAGAAGTAATAGCCACGTGTTTCCTTTGGATATCCTACAAAAAGACATTTGTCAGACCTGGGTGCAAGCTTATTGTCAGACTTGATCTTAACGTATGCTTCGCAACCCCAAATACGCATGAATGACAAATGAGGGACTTTCCCTGTCCATATCTCATATTGAGTCTTATCGGCCACTTTAGTCGAGCTTCGATTTAGTGAAAATACTGCAGACAAGAGGGCAAAACCCCAAAATGAATTAGGAAGCTCAGTTAGACTCATCATTGACCGAACCATATCAAGTAAAGTTCGGTTTCTCCTTTCGGCCACACCATTTAATTGCGGTGTGCCAGGAGGAGTCCATTGTGATACTATACCACAATATTTTAGGTGTGAATCAAATTCAATATTTAGATACTCACCACCACGGTCGGACCGTAGAGTCTTTATCTTTTTATCCAATTGGTTCTCTACTTTTTTTTGAAACTCTTTGAACTTGTGAAAAGTTTCACTCTTGTTCTTCATTAAGTAGACATACCCATATCTACTTAAGTCATCAGTAAAAGTAATGAAGTAGTGAAAACCTCCTCTAGCGGTGATGGTTAATGGTCCACACACATCCGTGTGTATGAGAGCCAAAACCTCACTAGCTCGTGTCCCTTTTCCCGCAAAAGGTGCACGAGTCATCTTGCCTAGAAGGCAAGACTCGCATGTACCATAAGATTCAAAACCAAATGGTTTGAGCACTTTTGATGAAGCAAATCTCTTAATGCGTCTTTCGTTTATGTGGCCTAAACGACAATGCCAAAGGTAGGATTCGTTTGGATCATCCTTTTTGAGCTTTTTAGTTTCCATATGATAAACGTCATTAACATCATTTAAAACATAAATGCCTTCAATTGGAATGGCCTTGCCATAAACCACATCATTTAAAGAAAAAGTACAACACTTGTCCTTAATCATAAAACAAAAGCCTTCCGCGTCTAACGCGGAAATGGAGATGATGTTCTTAGTTAAAGTTGGTACAAAATAACACTTATTTAAATACAACTCTAAACCACTAGCTAAAGTGAGCACATAGGTCCCTACGGCAACGACGGCTACTCTAGCTCCATTGCCCATGCGGAGATCCACATCACCTTTTGCTAGTGCTTGCACGTCCCTTATACCCTGCAAATGGTTACAAAGGTGAGAGCCACATCCGGTATCAAGTACCCAAGTGGAAGTACAAGCATAATTAACGTCTATCACATAGAGAGAGGAAATCATACCAATAGGCGTCACACGCCCTTCCTTGAGATCCTCCAAGTATTTGGGACAACTCCTCCTATAATGCCCCTTCCCATTACAATGGAAACATTCGGCCTTGGAGAGCTTGACACTTTTTGCCTTGGGATTGCCATTCTCAACGGCCTTCCCCTTTCCCTTGTCATTTTTCTTTGACGATTTCTTGAATTGGGACTTTTCTTTACCTTTTCCTTTCTTGACTCCAAGAGACATGTATGTTCTTTAACTTCATGGTTAAAATATCTCCCTTTTCACTCCCACTAGCCTCCATATCCCTCTCCGCTTGGGTGAGGAGTGCATGAATTTCATGGTAACTCTTATCCATGTCATTCATGTTGTAGTTTACCCTAAAGTGGTCAAACTTGGTGGGGAGTGAGTGAAGGATACGATCCACCACAAGAGTCTTAGGAATCTTACACCCTAGACGCTCTAGGATGTCAACATATTCGACCATTTTGAGTACATGGGGACCAACCTTTTGGCCCCTCTCAAGCTTAGCTTCAAAGAAGCGTGCTGCCGCATCGTATTGACGGACTTTAGGTGTTTGTGAAAACATAGTGATCATACGAGTGAATATCTCGTAAGCATTTAAAGAAATGCATGATAGCTTGAGCTTTGACGATATTGATCATATCAACACATTCTTGATATCATTAAACATCCTCACATAGTCATCATAGGCGGTGTGATACCCAGGATATTTAAGAACTCTGTTGACCGACCTTGTTGACCAAACAGACCTTAGAGATGAATGGGTGAGGGATCAGGCTTGTAACATGAGCTTTATAGGATTGTTACTCGACCTAGTTGAGGCTACTCGGCCGAGTATCACCTATACTCGACCGAGTAGAGCCTACTCGGCCGAGTACTCCCGTACTCGACCGAGTATGGCTGCTGTCGACACGTTAATATAAAATAAAAGTTCGCGAGATTCATTTCATTTTCTTTTCCCATTTCTTCGACAGTTTCTCTTTCTCTAACCCTAGCCTATCTCCCTCTCCTATCACCCCATCTCTTCACACTCTAAAGTATATAGCCTAAATCCCCACCATGGGAAGGACGGGATTCGGATGACGTGTGTGGTGGCCGTCTATGTCACCGCCGATGCGTATTGTTAGGTAAGTCTCTGCCTTGTGTTCTTTTGGGTGATTCTTTGAGTATAGTTGTGTAATAGGAAGTGGTTATCATTGTTAGGATGCTTATTGGAGTCGTGCGTGGCTGTGTATGGATGTCTTACATGCTTTGCGACGAGGTAGGGTTTCCTACTCAGTTTTACTGTTAATTGTTATGGCATGTTGCTTTGTGATTATTGTTAACTGCTGATCATCGGAGTATGGGCGTTGTGGTGACGGTGTTGGTGTGGAGAGGTGGTGACAGCTGTGATGCTGTGTGTTGTGATTATGGTGGAGTCACTTGCGGGAGTGGCTTCACACCCTAGTTCACCCTCCGTGGAACCCGCCACGGGAGGGGATGTGCACATTAAGGGACAAAGATTTGTTTTAGTCGCTCGTTGATGAGCTGGACTTGGTGGGATCGGCTGCGGTCACCCATTGGCGGCGTGGATTACCTGTTGCGATGGGTAATCTGGTAGGGCTACACACTTCGGTGCGTAGTCGGTTACTATGTGAGATCGGGAGGCTGGGGAGTGTGGATGATCAGCTAGTTACCTTATTGTTTGTTTTATAGTGTTTGAGTAATACTGACCCCGTGGTTGTTGTTTTGTAAAACCTGCGGTGATCCATTCGGGGATGGTGAGCAGTTGGCTTAGTGATGAGTCATAATTATATACATATTTATGCCTCCCCTTAATTGCTTTTGATACGGTTTTCGCGCTAGTTTATATCATTTACATGCCTTTTAAGTTAGAATGTCGATACTTCCGCCTTTTGATGTTTAATGCAGGAATGATGCATTTGAGGAGAAAAGGAATGAAATGGGCATCGCGGAGTGAGCATGAAGGGATACATGAAGCATGGCACGAGAATCCATAAGAACGAAGGAAGAGAAGTTAAGAAGAAAACACGAAGAAAAGAGCTTCTTATTACAAGTGCCTACTTTGAAGAAACATATCTCGAGTTCTACAATATATTTTCAAGTGATTCCAATTGGAGGTGAAAGCTTATCTTCTTAGCTTTCCAACGCCACAAAAATCGCTTGTTTCTGACAAGTAACGAAGAAATGGCGGTCGTTTGAAGTTCAGTGCGCGAAGCAGGAAATTGGTGCCTCGATCGAGTCAACCTTGACTCGATCGAGGAACTTCATGCTCGATCGAGTCACTCTCGACTCGATCGAGGAACCAACCTAATCAACTAAATTTCGCAATGTCGAGAGTTGGGTGTTCTTGAACTTTGGTGCCTCGATCGAGTCACCCTTGGCTCGATCGAGGAACCTTCCAGTTTTATAATTCCCGCAACTTTCCTTAAGTCGGTTATGTATTGCTATAAATACCAAAACTCGTACCCTAGGTTATTTTATGCTTTATTTTCAGTAGGTTTAATATAGCTACCTTAGAAAACTCTCTAAAATACTTAGTTTAGTTTATTTATTGTTCTTACTTCCGGATCTAGCTATTTACGGTATTGTTCTTAATCTTTCCTTTATTATTAGTCATTTATTTCTCTTTTATGCTTGCAATCATGTTTCTTATTAATGTTATTGTTGTTCTTCTTTCTATTATGCGTAGCTAAATCTCTTATCTAGGGTGAAAGGGGATCTAGGTTGTTAGAAAAGGGATTATTATGAATTGATTGTTAAATTGCTCTTAATTGTTGTTTGATTATCGTATTACTTCCAATTAGTTAATTACTGATCTGAATTGATTAATTAGTCTTGCATAAACTAGGATTATCACCGACCGGGTTAAGACTAGTATAGGCCACGATAATTGAATAGAGATAATTTAATGATAGCGACCGTGTTTAAATTAGATCTAAAAGAAATATTGAATCGACCGATCATATGACTTTCAACAATATACATTGCTCAATCAATGAATTAAATTCTACCCTTTGACGACGACCTAGTGAACCCGATCCCCAGACCTTTTAATATTATTGTTATTCATCTTTTATTTACTTACAATTAGTTGATTAGCATACAAACAATCAAACCCCCAAAATTGGTTACCTTAAGACGGAATTAAATATAAACAAACTAGATAATCACCGCCTCCCCGGATTCGACCACGACTTACCATTAGCTATTTTGTTAGTAGTAGTTTAGGTTTACTTTGATTAAGGTGATACGACTTCAACCTTATCAAATTTGGCGCCGTTCTTGGGAGGCAACAATTGTTCTGTTTGTTTACTGTTTATTTTTGTCTTTTGTTTCGAGGAACTTCGGTTCCTTGAGACGATTTTATCTTTTCTTGTTGTTTTCGTATGCCTGCCCGGGTCTAACAAAAAGTTAGAGATCCTACCGTTTGATCCCGAGCGAGAAAAGACTTTTCGCTACCGACGAAAATTTCAAAGAGAAGTAAGTCAAGTGGAAGACTTGAGTACACTTGACTACGAGCGGTATAGTTTCGCAAAAAAGACTCGTCCTTAGAAGAGGACACACTTATTTCTCGCACCGTGACTTCTACAACACCAAAGATGCCTACATTAGCAAGTTACTCCGAACCCACGGTTGATTCTATTCCTAAAGGCTTCAAGCTCCCTACCGCTGATAAGGGAACTTTTGAGATCAAGCCTTCTTACATAAGCTTGATAGAGAGGAATTTATTTGGAGGAAAAGCAGGAGAGGACCCCGCAAAGCATATGGAGAAATTCGTTACTTATTGCTGTTCTATTCCTTTGACAGCTGGGGTGTCTCAAGATCAGGTCAAGCAAACTCTCTTCCCTTTCTCTTTGAGAGATTATGCAGCTGAGTGGTTAAGGGACTTAGACATGGAGACCGACGCAATTACCAACTGGACTTCTCTAGCTCTTGCATTCTACAAGAGGTATTTTCCACCACAGAAAACTAATGCATTGAGAAGTCAGATTACAATTTTTAAACAGGGTCCTACTGAGGATTTTAATGAAGCATGGATACGGTTCAAAAGACTAGTGCGGTCCGTCCCTCACCATGGTTTTGAGATTTGGTTCCTTTGCAACCAGTTTTACAACGGGTTGTATGATGATCATAGAGCTTTACTTGATTCTGCTGCCAATGGGAGATTCCAAGATAACACCAATGATGGTAATGCTTGGAAATTGATTGATCAGATAGCTACTCACACAGCTGAGTATGGTAACCCCAGAGGAAGTAAGAGAGGAAGTGGCTCAGATAGTGCGGTTGCGGCACAGTTGGAAGCCATACTGGCTCAAATAGCTGAATTGAAGACTACTCAGTCTTTGGGTAAGCAAGAGATGGTTCATATGGTTCAACAAGAAGTGTCCTGCGAGAGATGTGGGATAGATGGCCACACTGCGGCCAAATGTATGAGTATTATTGAGCAAGTTCAGGCCTTCCAATTTTTCAAGCAAGGTACACCATATTCTAATTTCTTTCAAGCTCCTCAACAAGGTACCTATATTATTCCTCCAAATCGTGGTAATCAGCCACAAGGAGGTTATCAAAGGCCAAATCAAGGAGGTTTTCAACAATTTCAACCTCCTCCTCAAGTTCCAAGTAATGAAGTATCGGAGTTAAAAGCTCTATTGCAACAAACTTTGATGATGCAAAGAAAAGCAAACGGCTCAAATCTCCGAACTTATGGCTCATAATAAGATGTTGGATACTCAAGTTGCTCAAATGGCGACTCAAAATCCATCAAAACAGTCCGGTATTCCTCCTCAAGGTAAACAAGCTCATGAGCAAGTTAATGCAATTTCTTTAAGGAGCGGTACTTCTTATAATGGTCCGGACATGCCCATTAAAGATGATGAAGCTCCATACATGCATCCTAAGGGGTTGGGAAATTTGGAGCTAAGTGACGATGAAAAAGAAACTTTCAAAGATGAAACACGAGATTTGACGAAAAGCAAAAAGACGAAGGAGCTGAACTGCAAAGGTTCCTCGATCGAGTCGGCCCGGCTCGATCGAGGAACCAGCGTGCTCGATCGAGTCACCTCTCGACTCGATCGAGGCACCTCTTCGACAGATGGCGGTGTTTCAAAAGTTGTTTCTAAGGTCAAGCCAGCCGAGCCCATAACTATTGCACTACCTTTTCCTCATCGACAACAAAAATCCAAGCTGGATAAACAGTTTGGAAGGTTTATGGAGGTAGTAAAGAATCTTCAAGTGACGATGCCATTTCTTGAATTGGTAACTCAAGTGCCGGCGTATGCTAAATTTTTAAGAGAAATCTTATCAAAGAAGCGGTCTTTTGATGAAGTGGATACGATAGCATTTACTCAAGAGTGCGCGGCCGCATTACAAGCTAACTCACCACCAAAGCTTAAGGATCCAAGGAGTTTTTCTATTCCTTGTCATATTGGTAGTATAGCTATTGATAGAGCCCTTTGTGATTTAGGGGCTAGTGTTAGTGTCATGCCGTATTCAATTTGCAAAAAGTTAAATATGGGTCAACTCCGTATTACTAATATGACCTTACAAATGGCCGACAGATCTTTAAAGAAACCTATGGGTGTCTTAGAGGATGTGCCCGTTAGAGTAGGGAAGTATTTCATTCCAGTTGACTTTATTGTTATGGATATGGCTGAGGACTCTCAAGTACCCATCATTCTTGGTAGACCATTCCTTCACACTGCAGGAGCACTCATAGATGTTAGGGATGGTAGTCTGACACTAAGAGTTGGGGATGACACTATTAGATTTGTTCTTGATAATACTTTAAAACGTCCTCCTGATTTTAAAGCTTCTTGTCATATGATTAATGCTCTTGATCCTACTTTTGATGATTGTCTTGCTTTATGTTTTGATAGGAATCCATATGACGCCCCTGCTGCTGCGTCATATCCATGGAGCAAGGAAGTGGATGAGATAGAGAAGCTGATTTATGGAGATGATCCTCTTCCTGAGATGGTTTACAGCTGTGTTGAGAGTGTTGAAATAGAAGCTGAATTGGATGCTTTGGAAGCTGAGATTTTCAAAAAGGAGTCAGTTAGAGTTTTTGATGAAGCTTCTATGACAGACGAAGAAGTTGCTCGTCTAGAAGGTTCCTTGATCGAGTAAGACGAGGCTCGATCGAGTAACCACGCTTTTGGGTTTATTTCATAGCCAGACGATGATAGGATTTGCGAGGATGATTATTTACCCCTGTTTTGCAGCTGGTTTGGGGGAATCATAAGCTCTTACCCGGTATTCTCTTCCCTTGTACCTTCTTTTATTGTATTATCTAGTTATTTCCCATTCTTTTTGTTAGTTGTGTCCTTTAGGTTGCTGGATTTTTGTGTGATTGCTATGCTGTAGGCATCACAATGAGGACACTGTGACATTTAGGTTTGGGGGAGGGTCTTTTATTATGTTGTGTGCTTTTTATTTATGTTGTGTGCATTTATATAAAAAATCCATAAAAATTAAAAATTTTATAAAATACAAAAACATGTTTTTCCTTTGTTTTAGGTCGAGTCTTGGTGAATTGAATAACAATGATGTTAAATTGCATTGTTTTTGCATTTGAATCCCAAATAGTTGTCCATGTACATTGTTTTGACTCGTTAGCCATGAAAACAAAGCTCATAATTCAAGTCTTAACCATATTGACATGCCTTATATTGATTAGATTTGACACAATTACGTTGGTAAACTACTTAAATTCCGAGGTCTATAGAGCTTCCTAGGCCAAGAACATCAATAAACTGGTCTCATTGTCAATTAGGCTTGAGTGTGGTTTCTCCTTGTGGAATGTGTAATATCAAACTGCATAAGTGTGACATTGATTTCTTGATACTTCTATTGCTTTCATTTGACTAAGTACATGTGGATAGGCGATTCTTATCGTTCAAATAAGCCTTACATTACCTTTTGTTAGCCCGTTTGAACCCTTGTGGCCAATATTAATTACATCCTATGAGCTACAATCCAAGAATTTGCCTACCTTTTTCGGACGATCATGATTGCTTGTTTATCATGTTTATTTTGCTATTATGGTTGGGTTGGGACTTATTGTTGTCATGTGGGTATAGCAAAATACTTTTAGCGATTGTATTGTATCCTTGTGTTGGAAAAAAGAAAAATATGAAGCAAAAGAAAAAAAAAAAGAAAAAAGAAGAAAAAGAAAAAGAAAAAAAAGAGAAAAAAATTGAAAAATAGAAAAAGAGGAAAGAAAAGAAAAGAGATTGCTTCATTTGGTTTTGTCAAGGATCAAAAGGATGGTTGTTAGAGTCTAATGCATAATTGGAGAGTAATTTATTAGCTCTCATATGTTGTAAAGTTGAGATCATTTCTCTAAGTTGGGTTCATTTATTATCAAAGATTTGGTTTTTGTTTTGGTTAGCGCTGCGACTACCGTCTTAGCTCCACATATCCATAACGTGCTTTGGCACAAACCATTTCTATCCCTTTAACCCATTTGCCACCTTATTGTCCTTGATACATGTACTTTTGTCTACATATGTGATTGCATATTAGTTGGGGAAATCTCTATCACATTAGATTGCATGCATGTTTCATAAGTTGAGTGAGTGTTTCTACTTCTTTCTATCTTCACATATAACTCACCCTATATATTTATGAGTGCATGAGTGAACCGCGAGAATCCGACTAATTTGTCTTGCAAGATCGAAAGGTATTTGGCATTTGTCTATAGTATGGTGACTGAGACTTGAGCTATGTTTTCTATTTCCAAAGACCTTTGAATTTGTTTTATTGGTACACTTTAGTCGTTACTTTATTCTGAGATATGGATAGCTTGGGATTTGTATGTGCATTAAACATTAGCTCTGAGTCGTTTATTCGCCATTTGTATGATTGCCTTTTGTATTGTGTGTTGCTTTGCTTGAGGACAAGCAAAGAGATGGTTTGGGGGAGTTTTATGAGTCATAATTATATACATATTTATGCCTCCCCTTAATTGCTTTTGATACGGTTTTCGCGCTAGTTTATATCATTTACATGCCTTTTAAGTTAGAATGTCGATACTTCCGCCTTTTGATGTTTAATGCAGGAATGATGCATTTGAGGAGAAAAGGAATGAAATGGGCATCGCGGAGTGAGCATGAAGGGATACATGAAGCATGGCACGAGAATCCATAAGAACGAAGGAAGAGAAGTTAAGAAGAAAACACGAAGAAAAGAGCTTCTTATTACAAGTGCCTACTTTGAAGAAACATATCTCGAGTTCTACAATAGATTTTCAAGTGATTCCAATTGGAGGTGAAACCTTATCTTCTTAGCTTTCCAACGCCACAAAAATCGCTTGTTTCTGACAAGTAACGAAGAAATGGCGGTCGTTTGAAGTTCAGTGCGCGAAGCAGGAAATTGGTGCCTCGATCGAGTCAACCTTGACTCGATCGAGGAACTTCATGCTCGATCGAGTCACTCTCGACTCGATCGAGGAACCAACCTAATCAACTAAATTTCGCAATGTCGAGAGTTGGGTGTTCTTGAACTTTGGTGCCTCGATCGAGTCACCCTTGGCTCGATCGAGGAACCTTCCAGTTTTATAATTCCCGCAACTTTCCTTAAGTCGGTTATGTATTGCTATAAATACCAAAACTCGTACCCTAGGTTATTTTATGCTTTATTTTCAGTAGGTTTAATATAGCTACCTTAGAAAACTCTCTAAAATACTTAGTTTAGTTTATTTATTGTTCTTACTTCCGGATCTAGCTATTTACGGTATTGTTCTTAATCTTTCCTTTATTATTAGTCATTTATTTCTCTTTTATGCTTGCAATCATGTTTCTTATTAATGTTATTGTTGTTCTTCTTTCTATTATGCGTAGCTAAATCTCTTATCTAGGGTGAAAGGGGATCTAGGTTGTTAGAAAAGGGATTATTATGAATTGATTGTTAAATTGCTCTTAATTGTTGTTTGATTATCGTATTACTTCCAATTAGTTAATTACTGATCAGAATTGATTAATTAGTCTTGCATAAACTAGGATTATCACCGACCGGGTTAAGACTAGTATAGGCCACGATAATTGAATAGAGATAATTTAATGATAGCGACCGCATGTTAAATTAGATCTAAAAGAAATATTGAATCGAATTGATCATATGACTTTCAACAATATACATTGCTCAATCAATGAATTAAATTCTACCCTTTGACGACGACCTAGTGAACCCGATCCCTAGACCTTTTAATATTATTGTTATTCATCTTTTATTTACTTACAATTAGTTGATTAGCATACAAACAATCAAACCCCCAAAATTGGTTACCTTAAGACGGAATTAAATATAAACAAACTAGATAATCACCGCCTCCCTGTGGATTCGACCCTGACTTACCATTAGCTATTTTGTTAGTAGTAGTTTAGGTTTACTTTGATTAAGGTGATACGACTTCAACCTTATCAAATTTGGCGCCGTTGCCGGGGATACATCACGCTACCAGTCTAGAGATGTGGTGTCTTGAGTATTGTAGTTGTACCTTTGGCGGAAGGAGTTTGTATCGAGTCGTATTGTATGAGATATATTAATATTTTATAATTGTTCTTTTATTGTCTAATTTGATCTACTTCCTCGGAAAACCGAGATGGTGACACCGTCATACACTAGGATGGTCCTTGGTAAGGCATCCTGGTGTGCGGGGGTGTTACAGGCGGTCCGCACCGCCGATGAAGCTCTTGCGCCGGGCTCGATTGGAGGAGCATCGGTCAAGTAAGTGAGCTCATTGTCGGACAACGCGACACTTTTGATGTTGGATTCCCATTCAAGAAAGTTACTACCGTCATCTTTTAAAATACATTTGTCCATTACGGACCTTAACCATGAATCTTTGCCTAGTGAAGTAGTCGACGGAGTTGATGAAGTTGCCATTGCGAATTAAAATGCTACAACAAAAAGGAAAAATTAACATTCATTGTTTTTAAAAATTACTTGTAAATACATGTTTAGCAAGTTTTAGCATTTATATAATGATCTCCCACTAAATTATATAAATGATTCCAAGACCCAAATATTAAACAAAAATGAGCATCGCTTGGGCGAAACATCCCATAATTGCGTAAATTCGGTAAGTCACGTTGACTAATTCTACCTCTAGAACTCTTGGTCGACGAATTTCCTCAAATTCATCTACTAGCCCCGGAACACAAGACCGTCTTATATCCCGTTGAGTCCAACCAATTTTGGCGTGTGATAACCGCTTACCACCCTACTTACCTAAGGTAAAAAGAGAACACCCCGCTTGGGCGAGCGTGGCTCTAATGAACAAGAGATTCATAGGTGTTACTAATTGGTAAGGCTAATCTCAATTTTAGTTATGTGAGAGATCTTGTCAATTTAGTCATAAATTCCTTATAAGTGAATTAATTCGGTGAATGTAAATGACGTGAATTGACAATCGCGAAAATAAAATGCATGTGAATGGCGATTTTGGCATGCGCGAAAATAAAACAAGCAAACATGTAAGCATATGAATAAATCCTAGTATGGCCACCTAGTTAATAAAAACTAGTCTATTACATTTCGGAAACCAACTCCTTGGTCCCTTGCCTCTTCATTCCATAAGTGGCTCTTCCTTGTGGGATTTGGAACACCTTCCAAAAATAGACTCCGTCTCGTTGTAATCCGTCTTTTGGAAACGCCGGTAAAATAACTATTACAAATGAATTACATAGCTATTCCTATTATACATTAATTAATAAAATAAATAAAACTATTAATTAATTACAAACCGACGATACGAGATCGTATTTAATTACAAACAAATCGATATTCCCATTCATTTCGGGTAATAACGATTAAAATTAACTAGGCCATACTAGGTACAAAAAGATAAATACTTTAAATAAATGACAATCATTCATTTAACTTAAATAAATATGCTTAATGCTGTAAATATGATGCCAAAATCGCCTTATCTATCAATCGTTGGTATCCATCTCGGTTTTTGTGGATTTAATCGATTTTTAACATGTAAAAATCAATAATTAACTCTTAAATCTCATTTAAGTCCAAACTAATTGTCCAAACTATTTTGAACCTCAAAATTAGTCCTCACTAATTTTATGATAAATAATTAGTTTGATTTGGTGATATTTTGCTAATTTAATCGGTAAAATCATAATATTTAAGTAAAAATCCAAAATAATTGAAAAATTATCCAAAAAATTGAAACAAAATTTTTTAGTATTCTGGAACACTCCCAAGAACACCAAAAAGTCATAAAAATTGCTCAAAAATTCCGGATAAATTTTGTGAAGAAAAAGATCGATATTTATCGGTTTTTAACCACTAAAACCACTAAACATCAAAACAAAGTGAAAACACACATGCAAAATCACTTTTGACATTTAAATAATATTATTAAATGTACATAAATTTATCATGGGCAGAATCAAAAATTTCAAAATTATGATTAATTAATTTGACTTTTATCGACTTTTTACTCAAAAAATCAATAAACATGCAAAAATCCGAACCAACCTTCAACTTTTCGCATACAATCAGTAGAAAACATGCATGAACTACTATAAAAAATCCATGCACTGAATCAACCTTTAACTAATTTTAGTCAATTTTTCACTAAAATGCGACATTTTGACTCGGTTTTCTACCAAAAATAATTAAAAATAGCAAAATAACTTCAAAAATCACCAAAAAAATCCACAAACCTTTTGAGATCAGGAGGTATGCATCTCCCAAAAATTTCGTGCTAAAACCTCTTCTAACACAATTTTTGAGTTTTTACTAATGATCTCATAATTCATTAAAATGTTTAAAATCAACATGCAAATTACAAGCCTAAGCTCTGATACCACTTGAAATATCATAGATCTATATTAGACTCTCTAATAAAATTAATTTATCTCATAAATTGTTATTTAGGTGATCTATGTAACATGCATGCTAATATGAAAGCATAAAAAGAAGGTATAAGGAAAAACAATTTCCTTACATTGAATATATGGTAAAATGGGCACAAACTAATTCTCCTTACTAGTTTGTTCTTGAGCTAAAATGATATGGATAATACTCCTTGAAAAACCTTCAAAAAGAAAGTCTCCTTCAAGTTGCACCCAAGAACTAACCCAATAATAATAACAAGTTTGTACTAGTAACTTGTTAATATTGCTCCCTTGATAAATATTAGTAATATCACTAACTTATCTTAGTAATATTATTAATGTATACTAGTTGATGAATTATTATTGTAGAGAGATAGAGAGAAAAGTTCACATGCAAAATGTAGAGTGTGAAATGAGGTAGTGTAAAAATGTGAACAAACGATGGAGTATATGGGGGAAAAGTGGCGGGTGGGTGGAGTGTGGAAGTGAAGGATTTTGTCTTATATTTTTATCTTACATCACATGCAAAATGTTGTATAAGATTAATTATGGTAGTATACAAAATAAGGTAAATGATTATGTGAATAATCATCCACTACACTTATTTTGCACGGTCCACTTGACCATTTACGGGTCCATGTTGGTTCTTATATTTGTCGCACAAATCCGTGTAATTATTATTTTAAACATCGTATCATCTTTAAATACTTCCATAATTAATTCGTCCAATTCACTCCGTAAATATACGTGTACCACTACACATATTATTTACGTACTAATATTAATCACATTAATCAATTAGTACAATTTTAGCAAATTAGCAGTTAATTAACTAAAACCCGTTTCCCAAAACTTATTATTTAATTATCGCATAATTAAATAATAACTGCCGCTCCTCGAGTTCGCAACTCGAAATCTCTCTAAAAATAATCGATTAACCTCTTAGTCTATAAATCAAGGGACTAAACAAATTGTATCTCATACAATTAATTAGTTATCAATTGGGGTTTATTTCTTTAGGTGTGACCGAAAAGGGTCAGTTGATCACCGTCGTCTCACGACAATAACGTCAAACTCTAGTCAGCCAACCGTTATCGATTTACGTTAATCACTTGACGAGGATCAAATAATTAAATATCTGATGATAGTCCAATAATGAGATTTATTATGTTAACGCACTATTGTGGAGGACACTATGTAATACTCCGTATTTATAAGTCTTGGGGTACTCTATCGAGTAGGCCTTACTCTGTCGAGTAAGAGTAAGTGGCGTTTTAGAAAAGTTTCTGACCTGTTGGGTACTCGATCGAGTAACTAGGGTACTCGATCGAGTAAGAGGGTACTCGATCGAGTACCTCGGGTACTCGATCGAGTGTCCGGTTTTACGGGGAGTTTTCTCGGGTTTTGTTAATTGTGCGATTAAGGTATATAAGCTTTGTCGTCATTATTCTAAATCACTTTTGCAAAACCTAAATTACTGTTTAAGAGAGAAAGCAAGCAAGTTCTTCATCCTAATCGCATAATTAGCAATCTCCGGAGTTTGGAAGGTCAGTTCTTAGCGTTGATTATACCGTTGAGTTCCTTGCGTCGAGGGTAAGATCTATGTACCCTTTTTATTGTCTTTTCTTTGATTTGGTTAAACCCTAATTTAGAGATTTGGGGGTTTATGTGTAGTATGTGATTTGGTAGCCTTTATATGTTGTATGATAGGAGGAGGGTTCATAGAGGAAGCCTTTTGATTCAGCAGTTGAGACCGTCTGATTGTGTGCTTACCAGGTAGGATTTCCTACTCAGTATTAGTCCCATAATGGGATATTGGTTGATGTGTTGTGTTTGGTTGTTTGATATAGTAATTGTATTGTGGTTGTGGTTGTGATCGTTGTCTATGGTTCGCGAGGCGTGGCCTCGGCTGAGTGGGGTCACTTGCGGGAGTGACTTCACGCCCTAGTTTCGCCTTCTGTGGAACCCGCCACAGAAGGGATGTGCACATTAATGGACAGGGTTATCGCTCACTATGTGGAGCGGGGATTTGGTGGGTACGGCTGCGGTCCCCCACTGGCAAGGCTGGTCCAGTGGACAGTCAGTGATTGAGATGATTGGATTTGGCGTGATTGTGTGTGTGTGACAGTTAAACTGTCTGTTTATCTTATTGTTAGTATATATTGAATTGTGTGATTAGTACTGACCCCGGTGTTGTTTTGTAAATCTGCGGTGATCCATTCGGGGATGGTGAGCAGATATTGAGCAGGTATTGAGATGAGTACTGGGATAGCTGGGATTGCCACGACATGATGATATGAGTCTTCCGCTGTAGCTTGTTAGTTATTTACATTTCAGTTAGAACAGTCAGTTTGAGGACATGTATTATACATTTGGTTTGGTTTTGAGAATTGTAACTCTTCGCTAAGTATTTATATTTAAACGTTATTTCTTCATTGTTATTTGATTATCATTGCCTCGGGTAACCGAGATGGTAATGTCTTCATACCTGAGTGGTCCTGGTAAGGCACTTGGAGTATGGGGGTGTTACAAATGGTATCAGAGCAACGATCCTGAAACCTGTAACCAATGAACCTATTGAACATAGGGAGTCAATTAAAATGAACCCGGGGTAAAAGTTGTAGGAGCTAATGCAAAGACTTGGGAGACGTCCTAAAGTCGCGAACTTGCCCTACAATTTTGAACCGGTCACATGGGGGGTGTATGTCAAGGTCGTATGTGTTGCTTGGTTAGCTTGTGTAAGAATGTGATGAAGTGTGTTAATTGTGGGATGATTGAAGTAGAAGGTTGAGATGTGAAAGAAAGATTAATGATATATGTAGACTCATTGTTGGAGTGATAACATGTTGGATGTTTATAAGGTGGCATTTAATAGCATAATATAATGATCTCGTAGATCGTACGAAAGGATGCGTAGCATTATATGCTTAGTTATGATATAATATGTGGTTTATAAAGTTTTTAGCATGTTAGCATATGATATAGCATGCGGGTAGCGTTTATGAGTTAGCATGACTCGATCGAGTGGGACTGACTCGATCGGGTGGGTTTTTGACGATTTTGAGTCCAGAATCGCGTTTTTGGGTACTCGATCGAGTAACTAGGGGTACTCGATCGAGTAGGGGGTCACTCGATCGAGTAGTACTCGGTCGAGTATGTAAGAGATCAGAAAGTCTGTTTGGGGTCTGATGTTTGGGTACTCGATCGAGTATGTTGGGCACTCGATCAAGTAGCCTGTTACTCGATCGAGTGTGTGTGGGAACTCGATCGAGTAGGTTCTGGGCAGCGTGTTTTCGTGTTTTGAGATTTAGTACGTGTGTTTATGTCTACCCTTTCTTATATATAGTTTCAAGATGCCGCCCAAGAAGACTGCTTTGTATGCGAGAGCTGAGCTTATGAACATAGATGACATCGTTAAGATGTTGGAGCATCAGGATGCTCTCACTGAGGCTTTAAAGACTGTGGGGAAGGATAAGGATAAGGATAAGGAGAAGGAGGTTGATCATTCTAAAATCAGCCTCTATATAGCGAGGTTTAACCCGAAAGAGTATAAGGGAGTTGGGGAGCCTAACCTTCTCGATAGTTGGCTTAGAGATGGAGAACATACTAGATTTGGTTCACCGTCCCGATGAGATGAGAGTGGAACAGCTGCGTTCTATCCGAGGGAGGCAAATGGCAAGTGGTGGGATACAGTGAAGGTAAGTGCTAAGGAGATATATACAAACCAAGGTTTACCTGCTATACCTTGGGAGGAGTTTCGTAGGGCTGTGAGAAAGGAGTTTGTACCGGAGCATGTGAGGAGTAAGTTGAGAGAAGAGTTTGACAGTTTTAAGATGACCGCTGAGATGTCTGTGGCCGAGTACTACAGGCAGTTCAATGATAAGTCTAGATATGCTGAGGACATGGGTTTGAGTGAGGAGAATTTGGCATTAAGGTTTGAGAGAGGGTTGACCCCTAAGATTATGGATAAGTTACCCGTGGGAGTCCTTACTGATGTTAAGGAAGCCTATGAGAGGGCTGGGAGAGCTGAGAGGTTGGTGGAGATGGCTCAGGAGAGGTCAGGTGGTGAGAAGAGGAAGTCGGAGAGCGAGGGTGGTGGCCAATCTAATCACAAGAAAGGCAACCACAATCAGTCTAAGGGGTTTTCTTCTGGGTCAGGGTTCAGTGCTGGTAGGGATGGCAATGGGTGGGATATGGATGGGGTGGAGCTATATCCATATCCATATCCATTTAATTTATGGTCATCCATATCCCACCCTCATCCATTTAATATTTTTTCATCCATCCATATCCATATCCATCGGGTGAAGCGGGTGGAGCGGGTACCCGTTGGATATTTTCACAGCTTATAAAATTTAAAGATAATATATCGTAAAAAAATTGTGGCGATAAAATTAAAAGGCATACATAAATCAAGTAACAATATGTCTTAGCAAATAGCAACCCGGTATATATCCAACAACAAATTGTCTTTACAAAGCAAGTGATCATACAAATACGCCATGCCAACTACAAAGAAACCACCAACGCATTATATTATTGATTAAACTAACAAAAGTAAGTTACTTTGATTAGTGAAAATAACAATATCCACATAAACACAAGTTTTACTTTTTTCTAAATAACAGTATGATATTAAAATTAAGTAAAATTTCTGATAAAAAAAATATACTTTTGAAGGGAAATCATTAATGACCTAAATAATTATTAACTTAGTAATAAATATTTGTTCCGGGTGTAATTCCAGAGCAGTTATTTGTCACCACCCGTGCTTGTAGAATGACGTCTTTTGTTAACTCCTCCTTGCGGTCTCCTGAAACAATGAGCAAACTGAGGGCTCGGCTTTGGGCTGAGCGAACTCACTCCGACGCTCAAGTCAGTAAACTTAGAAAGATAAGTTGTTGTTACTTGGTGAAGTATATATTGTAGAGAGATAAGGAAGATATTACCAGATGAATAGTGATTCTTAGGTTAAATTGTGGATCCTTTCCTCAATGAGAGTTGAGGAGTATTTATAGACTTTCACCTTTTGTCATGTAGTGGCCAAGTGGCCAAGTGGCTAGCAGGTGGAAAGACTGATCTACCCCTCGGTCGAGGGACCTATGGCAGGCCGGCGGGCCCTGTTGACTCACCGCCGAGGGGTCTTGGATATGAGTTCGCGGATGTGTGCCCCGGCTGGCTAGTTGCCCCGGCAGGTCCACCCATCTGACAGGCCGGCATGCCTCGTCGGTTAGGCTGTCTAAGCCGTTGACTTGCTGTGGATATCTTTGACCTTGCTCAACGTGTTGACTTGGTCAGCGGGTGCAGAATATGCCCCATCAATTTGCCCCCAGCGTAGTCTATGCCGTGGTATGGGCTCCGATGTACGTTGAGCGTATATTCTGCGTAAGACGAGATTTTCTGCCCCGGCTTCTTCTTCAAGGTAAACCAACAAATTTCTCTTTTTAACTTGTGAGTTTTGCTGTAAACATGTCTTCTGCTGATGCCGGAACTAGTAAACCGACGCCGGGGGGTTCCCCATCGCGTCTTGATGAGGAGGAAATGCTAGACGCCGTCCCGCTAAGGTCTGGGGGCCCTAGGTCTCCTTCTCCTGAAGTTGATCCTCAAATTTTGGAGGAATGGGAGGATGATGATGATGTTGATGACGACGGAGACGATTTCGGTGATGATGCTGAAATGGCTCATCCTAATGAGGGCAGGCAGTACGTCATGGATCACGGCGAACCCTGTAAGGTCGGCCCTGACCGTACTTGGACCCATAAGTTTGCCCGTTGTTCCGGCGAGACATTTTTCGAGGGCCATTTCTACTTTGGCAGGGGATACAAAATTGTTATCCCTGAGAGGGGTCAGGCCATCTGTTGCCCTCCACCGGGTTGCACCGGCGTATATATCCGGCACCTGGAGTACGGGCTCCGGTTTCCGCTGAATGATTACGTTATGGCCATCATTAGGGCTATGAACGTCGCGGTGGCCCAGCTGCACCCGTTGGCTGTTAGGACCATAGTCGGCTTTGTCTGGCTCTGTCTCTTTAAGGGAGAGGTCCCAACGGTTAATTTATTCCGTCGGCTTCACCACCTTCGGCCGTCATTTTCTGGTCGCGTCGGATGGTACAGCGTGCAAATGGAGCCGGGTTACGTCTCCGTTGATAAGCTGTCTTCCTGCAAAGACTGGAAGGATCGGTGGGTGTATATTGAGGTGCCGGATGACTATCCGCTGCCCGGTCCTTCCAAAGACCAAGTTAATTTGCGGTGCGAGACTAAGGCGGAGCATGACAGATGGGTTAAACGGAAAAAGCTTAAGATGGACGCTGACAAGGTCCCTCTTAATGAGGATGAGAGGCTGGCGATGAGGCTCTTTGAGACGGACAAGAGTGGGGTGTCGAAAAGATGGATTCCCCCAACGCAGATCATTCTTCAGGATGAGCTGCTCTGCCATGTCGGCCTCATACCGGCCCTAGCACAGGGTGAGTGGGATCGGTGTGAGGCCCATGACTGCTCTCAATGTTTCTGTCCGTTTTGAATTTTGGTTCATTCCTTGCTTAATTCTTGCCTTGCTTCTTTTGCAGATCATTTTGGCGCGGACCTGTTCGAGGATATTCTTAAGAGGATGGGGTTGCACAAGGACAAGACCGTTGCTGATTTGCATCCTAAGGCTTCAGCCCGTGACCGCAGAATGTCGCCGAATGACCTCATGGATCAGCAGCTGAAAGGCTTGAATGTGGAGGCGGCCCAAGCGAGGGTTGTTAGCAACATGCCGCGCCGAACGCGGAAAGCGAAGTCTTCGGCGGCGGCAGCATCGACATCCGTTCCACCTTCCATCCCTTCAGTTCAGAAGGAGACGGTGGAGATCGTTGACATTACTGATGGGGGGGGACTCCGATGCGGAGGGATGTCCCCTCATCCGTAAAAGGAAAGAGCCCACCCCTGCTGTTGATACTTCTGCTGCTACCGCTGCGACTGCTGCCGGCGAGGAGATGCGTCCTCCGAGCAAGAAGGCTAAGCATGGTACAGATACATCCTGTGGCTCAGGCTTAGCCGGTTAATTAGGCGTTCCTGATGACAGGCTTTCCGATACGTCCATGTATACTGATACGGATGTTTTAATTGACTTTTGTAGATCAACCGTCAGCAGCTGCCGTTCTCACGGTGCGGCAATTGGAGAAGCTGCCTGAGAAGGCGGGTGATAGAAATGTCACCGTCGATCCCCCACTCCGGAAGGTTTCCCCCACCGAGCTTGTGGCAGAGGGGATAAAAATAAGTAAAAGGCTGGCGAGATGGATGATACGTGCATTTTATATAGTCTTATTAGCCTATTTTATGCACGTATTTCTATGCTTTTATCGTGGTTTTATGCTACGAAATGCCCCGAATATGCTACTTTGGTTTGTTTTGTCTTATTTGCAGGAATGAACCCAAAAGTAGTGAGATCAAGCCTTTTACCATCCTTTTAGCATGCATTTGGAGGAAGAGTGAATTTGGAGCGGGAATGAAGCTATTTTGAGATGCGCATTGGAGTAAGGAAGTTAGGCGAGCCAAGAGAGTGCTTCAATTCGCTAGTTCCTGCTTGTAAGAGCCATATCTCGAGTTCTACAACAGATATTCAGGTGATTCCAATTGGAGATGAAAGTTTGTCCTTTTAGCTTTCCAATGCCACCGGAATCACCCTGTTTGACCAAGTAACGAAGAAATGGCAGCCGTTTGAAGTTCAGTGCGCGAAGCAGGAATTACGCGCTGAGAAGTGCTCGATCGAGAACTATTTCTATTCGATCGAGAGCCACTTCTTCTCGATCGAGTGGTTTAGGATGAATAAGTACTCGATCGACTATTATCCTTTCGATCGACCAGTTCCTTTTATGCTTTTGCTCGATCGAGTGATTTAGTTACTCGATCGAGTGGACTTTGCTACTGGTTTGGGCTTTTAGGTTTATTTCCGTCAATTAGGTTTAGCTAATCCTATTTTCTTATAAATAGGAAGTCAGTATGTTATTAAAAACTCTCTCAGACACTTTACTTCGTTCCTTTTTCTCTCGGGTTCGAATATACTTTCACTGTTACTTTTGTTCTTTCTCTTCCGGATCAATAATTCAGTAACATTTCTTTCCTTTTCTTTCTTTTTAATTTAATGTTTATTATTCTTATTTCCTTTATGCTTGTTCCCCTTATTTCCATGTCTAGCTAAATCCCCGTAGTATGTTAGGATTAGGGAAGCCGTGGTAGCAATGTTTTAACTGACTTATATAGATTAGTCTTGCGATAGGAATTGTATTAGGCAATTTAATTGTTATCCGGTCGAATGAATGCATGCAGGAGACCATAAATCTAGTTAACCCCGACCTAGATCGAAAGATTGGAAGGGAAGGCTTGCTTAATTACAATAGGGTATTGCAGTGAGGGCGAAAGTTAAGCTGTTTACGCTCTAGGGCGGTTTAAGGACCGAAAGGTGACGACCATAGCTCTTCTTATCAATAGTCTAATCGCCTTAGTATTCTCGATAATATAAGATCTGATAGCTGCCACGGTGGACCGACTCCTAGCATACTTCCTTTCTCTTATTGTTAATTTCTCTCATCTTTTTCCCTCGCTTTAGTCTTAGTTTAGTCAACACAATCAATTCAACCCCCATCGTGACATCAGACGGATAGAATAGACAAATAGATAGTACACCGCCTCCCTGTGGAGATCGACCCTACTTACCGCTGACTTCTGTTAGTAGTACTTAGGTATTTTATTTTTGGTGTAGAACGACCGCATCAAATTTTGGCGCCGTTGCCGGGGAGGCAATCTATTTATTTATTTGTTAAATTTTATCTGTTTTTAGCCTCAGGGGATTTTTCCCTTGAGGCCGTTTTAATCTTTTGTTTAGTGCTGTTTTGATAGGCCTTACAGGTACTACCTAGACAGTTCTAGGTGAAAGACAGTCAAAGGGAAGGCTTGAGTACCTTTGACCCATCACCGATGTCCCGTTATATGGAACATCCGGTGATCTGCTACGGGAGATGTGGTTCTGCTGAGCGCAATGCAGCTGTAGTTGTGCCGCCACATCCACCCTATCAATGGCCGCTGCAACAAGATCCTCCTGAGATACAAGAAGAAGATATTGCGGAACTGAAATCCTTGATGGAGATACTTGCATTCCAAGCGCAAGAGTATGTCTCGCGAGTCGATAAGCTCGAGTCTGCAGTTGCTCAGTTAGCAGCTGAGATGGAGAAAGAAGAAATCGCGGAGCTGACATATTTAATGGGGACCCTTGTATCCCAAATGCAAGAGAATGATAGATATATGGACACTCGAATCCATGCGCTGAAGTCACAAATAGCTCAGTTAGCAGCTGAGATGCAAGAAGAAGAGGTATACCTTGCTGAGAGCGATTTCTCCCCTGAGAAAACCGTGTTGCCCAATGATGAGGATGACTTCTATGACTCGGACGACGAGTTCCTTTCATATTTCACTGCCCCACGTGAAGATTTCAGCTCTATGCAGGAAGAATCACTCGATCGAGTGACTTATAATGGTCGATCGAGTGAATTTCCAGAAGACAGTCCTCGATCGAGTAATATCCCTTCTCGATCGAGTGACATACAGGAGGATAGTTCTCGATCGAGTGATGTTGTTACTCGATCGAGTGAGATGCGGGAGGAAGTTGGTCGATCGAGTGATTATTCTGCTCGATCGACTGAAATGGCCATTGGGAGCTTTGGTTCGTCATTTTGGTTTGATTTGGATGACGAGTCTGACGATGATGAAGGTTACGGTAAACCTCCCTATTCACAGTAGTCGGATACACTTGAAGCTGCGATTTACGGGATGGATTCCATTGAGGAGGTTGATGAAGAAGCAGTTGAGACGGTAATTGCTCCTAGCACGGAAGAGGTAATAAACTCTTTTACCTATGATTCCGTGGTCAAGAGCAACCAATCTGAGGTAGTAAACGATAATTTTATTATTGTTTGTCCTAATAGTATTTTGCCTCGTTTGACTCGCGCTGTTTCTTTCAGAGCTATACCCCCTCATATGTGGACGCACAAATTAACGATTTTTCACCGTCCTTATCATTATAAAATTGTTAATCTGAATTGGAGCCCTATATTATCGTCAATTGCTCCCGCGCTCCTTTATTTTGTGGATAAATTTAGGAGCTCACATAGGAAATTTGTTAGACTTAAATGCTTACATAATTTCATTTCCTATTTCTGTATTCCACTTTGGTGCTACTTATGCTGTTGTGTAGCACATGCGCAGCTATTTGACAGGTTGCTGCGCGCTTTGAGCTGTTTTGATTGTATTTAATTATAGAGGCTCGAAGAAAAAGAAGGTCGAGCTGGGACCTGACTGAAGCTAGCGCTACCCGGGAGGCAACCCGGCGATTTATTTCTGCATTTTTATTTAAGTTGTAATAAATGGTTTTATTACCATAGACTATCTCAGTATGCTTGTCTTGTTAGTTTGCGGGCTGTTTTAATTTCATTTTGCAGGAATTCATCGAGCACCACTCGATCGAGTGGTTGTGCCCACTCGATCGATCACTGTAGCTAAGGGATTCACTCGATCGAGTGATTAATCACTCGATCGACCACCTGCAGAGAGAAAACTACTCGATCGACCACTATTCCATTCGATCGAGCAGTTTTTGGATGCCCATTCACTCGATCGACCACTGTTGGACGGACATCGAGTGTTTTTGACTTGGATTAGCTTCCTGAGACGGTTTTCCAGGCCTTAGCAACCTCCCATGTTCATGGTCGGTTTGGGGAGGTCCCCTTATTCGCGCATTTTGTGAGTTTTTCCGCATTTACTCTCTCTTCTCCTTCAGTTTGCATTTCCTTTCCATGTTTTGGTACAATGGGGGCATTGTACAGTTTGGTTTGGGGAGGCTATGCATCCATATCTGTGTCTGCATTTCGTTTTCATTGCATTTCAGTAATCACGTTTAATTTCCTGTTTGCATTGTTATTTATTTCATAAAAAATTAAAAAATTCAATAAAAATTTGAAAAATTGTTAAAATTCAAAAAATTCACGTTTATTTTAGCATATAGGTTGAGTCGGAACGGTAGATTTCCATGATGATATTGCTCTATAACTGTCTTTTTGCTTAAGCCTTGCATTAAACTATTATCTTATTAGCTTTGTCTCTTTGCATAATCTACGAGTTTATGTTTAAATTTAGCTGAACGAATAGACTTGACCTGAAATTTTGGCAACCTACTTATAATTTCTAAGATTTAGAGCCTTATAAACTGGTGTCATTTATGACCAGTTTCATGTAGGATTGTGAGTAGTTACTCCTTGCATAACATGTATCATCAATTTGCACATATATGAAATTCAATTGCTTTTTGCCGTCATACATTCGGGTTAGTGGTTGGTGTCACATGCAGGGAGGTGCTTACATTTTCCCTTTCTTTCATTTTTACCCATTTAACTCCACATTAGCCAAATTTGCCAGTTAACCTTTTAGCTACATCCAAATTTAGCCTGCCTTGTCAAGCTAGTTTAGATTGTTGTTTTGCGGTATATATTTCATTGTATCAAATATTGGCGCATATTCTGTTGATTCGGAGTTGGTAATCTAAGAAGAAAAGGAGGATGATGAAAAAAGAATTGATGATGAAAAAATGACATGAAAAAGAAAAAGAAAAAGTTGAAAAAAAAATGTGAAGAAAGAAACCGTGAAAAAAAAAAGAAAGAAAAAAAGATGTTGTTAGTTGACGGTTTCTACTCCTATGTTCTATCTTACATTATTTGAGGAGTATGTTTGGTTGGGTTTGGTGAGTTTTATGCCAAATGAAGGGCATTGTGCTTATTTCATAATTGAGTTGAGAATTGGATTTGTTTCATATGGTTTTGTTAGGTACTAGCTTGGCCGCCTATACCTCCACATTCCCATAAATGTTTTGCCTTTTCCTACCCATTGCCTCACTTTACCATATTTTTGTAAGCCCTCGGCTGTGACAGGACCTTGTTGGTTGGAATGTATGTACGGTAGCTAGAATTGTCTATCATATTAGTTGCATGCATGTTTATGTGGGTCGTAGTTTAGGTGAGCGACTATTTTTCTTTCTCTCTTACATATATATGTTCACCCTTTGCTTCATGAGAGAAGAGTGACCCGTGAGAGTCCATTGTTAAAGGTCTTGCAAGGTCGAAGGTTCAGCTTTATTTATAAACATCCTATAACTCGTTTGCATTTGACTGTCTGTTATAAGTGTTAGTTTGCTTGCATTAAATTGGCTTAAGTGGGCATTTGTAGCTAGCTCTGAGTTATCTTTTTCCGTTCCTTTAGTTGCATTTTAGTTTACTCGGGGACGAGTAAAGGTTTGGTTTGGGGAGATTTGATACGTGCATTTTATATAGTCTTATTAGCCTATTTTATGCACGTATTTCTATGCTTTTATCGTGGTTTTATGCTACGAAATGCCCCGAATATGCTACTTTGGTTTGTTTTGTCTTATTTGCAGGAATGAACCCAAAAGTAGTGAGATCAAGCCTTTTACCATCCTTTTAGCATGCATTTGGAGGAAGAGTGAATTTGGAGCGGGAATGAAGCTATTTTGAGATGCGCATTGGAGTAAGGAAGTTAGGCGAGCCAAGAGAGTGCTTCAATTCGCTAGTTCCTGCTTGTAAGAGCCATATCTCGAGTTCTACAACAGATATTCAGGTGATTCCAATTGGAGATGAAAGTTTGTCCTTTTAGCTTTCCAATGCCACCGGAATCACCCTGTTTGACCAAGTAACGAAGAAATGGCAGCCGTTTGAAGTTCAGTGCGCGAAGCAGGAATTACGCGCTGAGAAGTGCTCGATCGAGAACTATTTCTATTCGATCGAGAGCCACTTCTTCTCGATCGAGTGGTTTAGGATGAATAAGTACTCGATCGACTATTATCCTTTCGATCGACCAGTTCCTTTTATGCTTTTGCTCGATCGAGTGATTTAGTTACTCGATCGAGTGGACTTTGCTACGGGCTGGGCTTTTTAGGTTTATTTCCGTCAATTAGGTTTAGCTAATCCTATTTTCTTATAAATAGGAAGTCAGTATGTTATTAAAAACTCTCTCAGACACTTTACTTCGTTCCTTTTTCTCTCGGGTTCGAATATACTTTCACTGTTACTTTTGTTCTTTCTCTTCCGGATCAATAATTCAGTAACATTTCTTTCCTTTTCTTTCTTTTTAATTTAATGTTTATTATTCTTATTTCCTTTATGCTTGTTCCCCTTATTTCCATGTCTAGCTAAATCCCCGTAGTATGTTAGGATTAGGGAAGCCGTGGTAGCAATGTTTTAACTGACTTATATAGATTAGTCTTGCGATAGGAATTGTATTAGGCAATTTAATTGTTATCCGGTCGAATGAATGCATGCAGGAGACCATAAATCTAGTTAACCCCGACCTAGATCGAAAGATTGGAAGGGAAGGCTTGCTTAATTACAATAGGGTATTGCAGTGAGGGCGAAAGTTAAGCTGTTTACGCTCTAGGGCGGTTTAAGGACCGAAAGGTGACGACCATAGCTCTTCTTATCAATAGTCTAATCGCCTTAGTATTCTCGATAATATAAGATCTGATAGCTGCCACGGTGGACCGACTCCTAGCATACTTCCTTTCTCTTATTGTTAATTTCTCTCATCTTTTTCCCTCGCTTTAGTCTTAGTTTAGTCAACACAATCAATTCAACCCCCATCGTGACATCAGACGGATAGAATAGACAAATAGATAGTACACCGCCTCCCTGTGGAGATCGACCCTACTTACCGCTGACTTCTGTTAGTAGTACTTAGGTATTTTATTTTTGGTGTAGAACGACCGCATCAATGGACTCAGCTAGCCGGCTCCCACATTATGGAGCAAGAGGAGACCATGGCCGAAGCTGCCCCACAGCTCGAGCGGCTAAGGCTGGAACTCGACGCGGCGAACAGGGAGGCTAAGAGGGCCAAGGCTGAGGCTGAAGAGACAGTCCGTGCTGAGTGGAAACTCAGGGAGGACGCTGAAAAGGAGGTCCTTGCTGAGAGGGCCAAGGCCGAGGCTGCGGCGGCTGAAGCTGCTAAGCTGCGGGAGATGCGTGACCTCGTTCAAAAGCACGCCGACCTTTACTTCACGCAGAGGAACGAATTTAGGGACTTGTTCCAGGTCCAGGGGAAGGTGGTCCGGGACAAGGACGCTATTATCGCCCAGAGGGAGGAGGACATTAAGACACTCCAAACCGTGCTCCTCCCTAACATGTGCGCCCAATACCGGGACCTGGCCGAAGAAGCTGCCAGGGAAGTGATTGAGGAGCTCTTTCCTCTGGATGGCTCCTTTCCGTGGGACAAATTTGACGAGCTGGTTGATGACAAGCTCGAAGCTAAGGAGGAAGCCGCGAAGGAGAAGGCCAAGGAGGAGCTAAGGGTGAAGAAGGAGGCAGAGGTGGCCGCGGAGAGAGCAGCCCTTGCTGAGAAGACTAAGGCGGCCAAGGAGGAAGCCGAGAGGATGAAGGCAGCTGAGGCTGCTGAGGCTGAGGCTGCCAAGAAAGCTGAGGCTGAGGCTGCTGAAATTGAGACTGCTAAGACAGCTTCTGGGTCGCCCGTTAAAGACGATGCTGCTAACGCTGCTGATGGCAAGCAGCAACAGGCATAGGGAGATGGGCGGTCGTCACCAGGCTCACCCGGCGTCTCGGATAGTTTTAGCTGTTCGAGGGCCAATTATTAAGCCTTTCCTCCCTGCCATCTTTTGGCGCTTTAACTGATATCTGTAACCTTTTGCCTTTCTTTTCCTTGTGTTTTGTACAATCTTGGTAGGTTGTCTTTTGGCTTGTCCTTATGGGGACGGCCGTCGTCTGCATTTCTTGTAATTTGTCGAACATTTTTAATAAGAGCTCGTTTCTTTTGCCTCCGGCTTTGCCGAGGTCTTTACCCCATTTTTCTGCGTTTTCTTGCGCTAGTAGTTGAGCATCTTAACTGTAACCGTTTTCACTTTGCCTCTGGCTTGGCCGAGGTCTTTTCTCGTCCTCGTCTGAGTTGTCTTCTCACGCTATTAATTGAGCGCCTCTTTTGTTTTCGCCTCGGCCGGGCCGAGGCAGTCTAGAATGCGTATCTCAACTGTGTTTAACGTTCCCAAGGTACGTTGACCGCTTTTGCGAGTATCAGTTGTGCTGGAAATGACTGCCGTGGCGTCTACCACTTGGAGTGACTGCTGCGGCGTCTACCTCTTGGGGTGACTGCCGTAGCGTCTACTACTTGGGGTGACTGCGACGGTACCTGCTTCTTGACGATGATTGCCGTGGCGTCTACCACTTGGAGTGACTGCTGCGGCATCTACCTCTTGGGGTGACGGCCGTAGCGTCTACTACTTGGGGTGACTGCGACGGTACCTGCTTCTTGATGATGACTGCCGTGGCGTCTACCACTTGGAGTGACTGCTGTGGCGTCTATCTCTTGGGGTGACTGCCGTAGCGTCTACTACTTGGGGTGACTGCGACGGTACCTGCTTCTTGATGATGACTGCCGTGGCGTCTACCACTTGGAGTGACTGCTGCGGCGTCTACCTCTTGGGGTGACTGCCGTAGCGTCTACTACTTGGGGTGACTGCGACGGTACCTGTTTCTTGATGATGACTGCCGCTCTTGTCGGTATGACAGTGTGAGCCGGCACCTGCTTCTGATAGTCACTATTTGGGAAATGAACACTTTGATGGAGAACTTGGACGATTCCTCATTAGATATAAACATGTGTCGGGGTACCCACAATTGTCTTGGGCACCTCCGGCACTTTACAAGGTACTCTCTGAGATCGTCAGTGTTCTAACGGCTTATTAAAGGCACACCTTCCTAGTTAGCCGTCAGTTGCATCCATGAGGTCGCCCTCCTGTTGTAAGGATGGGCTTTTCCCTTTCTCTGACTTCTTTGCCGCTTTGAGGGATTGCATGTTGCATCCTCTGGCAGATATCTGGACGTTGACCACCTCGTCCTTCTCGTCCTTGGAGACGAGCTTATGCGCTTCCCCCCGGTCCGAGACATACATCAGTGTCAGGGCCCGTATGGACATCACTGCGTCGGCCTCGCTCAGAGTGACTCGGCCGATAAGAACGTTGTTGGCGGACGAGCCGTCAATGACCACGAACTCAGCTAGGACATTCATAGCCGCACTCCCTTGGCCGAACATCACCGGCAGTCTGATTAACCCCAGGGGTACTAGGCCGGCCCCGGAGAAGCTGTATAGTGGACTGGTGCAAGGGCTTAGGTCCTTGACTTTCAGACCGAGGTTGAGGAAGCATTCCCTGAACATGATGTTCGTGTAGGCGCCCGTGTCAATCAGGCACCTCTTGACCAGGTGGTTGGAGATGTCCAAGTGGACTATGAGTGGGTCGCTGTGAGGAGCGATGATTCCCTCGTAATCCTTCTTCCCAATAGTCATATCGGGGATATTGGAAGCGGGAGTCGTTGTGTTGGGCACAAAGTTGATGGCCTGATACAGCTCGTTCAGGTGCCGTTTGTGCCCATGAGCGGACCCACCATTCTCGTTGCCCCCGATGACAACATGGATCACTCCTATCCGTTCAAAGACGGATTTCTTATTTGAACCGCCGGCCTCAGTCTTTTGGCCTTTGGCAACATACTTGCCGAGGCTCCCCTTCCGGATTAGCTCTTCAATGGCATTCTTCAGATGCCGGCAGTTGTCAGTAAGGTGACCGGTGTGGCCGTGGTACTCACAAAGATCGGCTCGTGTCACCGTCTCCCTTCGGCTTGGGAGGCCTTTCCCATTTCCGGCCCTCGCCCTTGCTCGGGCGAAGACCTTGGCGCGGATACAACCGGGGGGTGTGATCACGGTACCGCCTTTGGTGGTATGTTCCCGAACTCCCCGGCGCCCGCCGAGCTCGCTTTCGCGGATCTATCGGCCGTGACCTACTATTGTCACGGCGTCTTTCATCCGGGTTGTCCTCCCGTGGCTCTTCTTCTCTCGAGTGCCCACCTCGGTGGCCGACCAGTCTTGTGATAGTCCTCCACCTTGATGGCTTGATCGGCCATCTTCCTGGCGGCGTCTAAGCCCAGGCCTCCGGACTTGATGAGCTCAATTTTTAAGTCTCCCCTTGGGAGGCCTTTCATCAGCGCGAAGGCTGCCAGCTCGGGATTAATCTCTCGAATCTGATGAACCTTGGCATCGAACCTCTTCACATAGCTTCGTAGAGACTCGCCCCCCTCCTGCCTAATAGTTAGGAGGTCCGATGTCTCCACGGCCCTCCTCTTATTGCAAGAGTACTGGGCTAGGAAGGCGTCCCTTAGGTCGGCGTAACAGTATACCGAGCCGTCGGGCAGCCCTTTGTACCAACTCTGAGCCATCCCATGCAGGGTCGTTGGGAAGACTCAGCACCAGACTTCATCGGGTTGTTCCCACACCGACATGTACGACTCAAAGGCCTCGACATGGTCGATAGGGTCGCTATCCCCTTTGTATGTGAACGCCGGCAACTTTAATTTGGTTGGCACGGCGGTGTCAAGGACATAGGCACTGAGGGGCTGTCTGACCACGTGTCGAATGACACGCGGCGATCGGCTTCTCGCATTCCTAGTCCGGCTCCTCTCCTCGTACTGGGTGGGGCTTCTCCTCCGACTATGGTAAGTCGGGCTTCTTCTCCGACTCTGACGAGTCGGACTTCTTTCACTCCTCTGAGGCAGGCCTCGTCGGTGCCGCGGCGACGCTGTCCTCCCGCGGGTGCGGGAGGAACTTAGGTCTACCACTGGCACGCTGGGCTCCTCCGGCGTCTTGACGGGGCCAGCTTCTTCCAGTGCTCCATTCAAGTCTCTTGGAGTCACGTTCTGGGCCCTGGTCTCCTGGACGGGTTCCGCCGCTCTTGTCGGTGTGACAGTGTGAGCCGACGTACTACTAATGAGGTCCAGGAGTAGCTTCAGTTTCGCTACATCAACCACATGTCCCATGATGGTGACCTGGTTGGCGGGCAGCGGCGTATCTGGTATTATTGGCATCCCGTACTCCGGCTGAATTACCCGGCCGGTGGAGGGCTGCGCAACTCCAGAGTTGTGGACGGTATCATCTTGGCAGAACTCGGTTTCGTCAGTTACGAATACCTCTTGTTGTTTTGACATCTTCTTAGCTTTTTGGGTGGGTTTTTGTTTTGTTTTTTTTTTTTGTTTGGGAATGAATGTGACTAGCTTCTAGTATCCTTTCCCCACAGACGGCGCCAATTGTTCCGGGTGTAATTCCAGAGCGATTATTTGTCACCACCCGTGCTTGTAGAATGACGTCTTTGGTTGACTCCTCCTTGCGGTCTCCTGAAACAATGAGCAAACTGAGGGCTCGGCTTTGGGCCGAGCGAACTCACTCCGACGCTCAAGTCAGTAAACTTAGAAAGATAAGTTGTTGTTACTTGGTGAAGTATATATTGTAGAGAGATAAGGAAGATATTACCAGATGAATAGTGATTCTTAGGTTAAATTGTGGATCCTTTCCTCAATGAGAGTTGAGGAGTATTTATAGACTTTCACCTTTTGTCACGTAGTGGCCAAGTGGCCAAGTGGCTAGCAGGTGGAAAGACTGATCTACCCCTCGGCCGAGGGACCTATGGCAGGCCGGCGGGCCCTGTTGACTCACCGCTGAGGGGTCTTGGATATGACTTCGCGGATGTGTGCCCCGGCTGGCTAGTTGCCCCGGCAGGTCCACCCATCTGACAGGCCGGCAGGCGTCGTCGGTTAGGCTGTCTAAGCCGTTGACTTGTTGTGGATATCTTTGACCTTGCTCAACGTGTTGACTTGGTCAGCGGGTGCAGAATATGCCCCATCAATATTAATTTCGGATATCCACAGGGTGATTAAGCGGGTGAGAGACGATAATCCATATCCCACCCTAAATTCACCCACATCCATATCCTACCCTAAATTCGAGAAAAATTCGTCATCCATATCCCACCCATTTAATTTCGGGTGGATGGATATCCACAGGGTAAGGGTGGGACTGCCATCCCTAAGTGCTGGGGCTTCCTTTGGGCGTGGCCGTGGAAGTGTTAGTGGTAGTTGGGGTGTGACCTGCTATAGCTGTGGTGGTGTAGGCCACAAGAGACATGAGTGCACAAGTGCACCGGGATCTTTCCAGAGACCTGCGCAGAGCTATGCGAGCAACAAACCGGCTGGATCATGGCCAAACCGGGAAGTCGAGTTACAGTGGAGGCAACCGCAACGGCGGTAATTCTTATCAGAAACCACCGACGAACAACAACAACAATCAAGGGTCGGGTGCTAAGCCGACCACCTCAGCCAGTACTGTCCAGGGAGGTGGACAGATGACCAGTGGAAAGTTATTCATGATGGAGAAGAAAGCAGCTGAGGAAGATGCTCACGTTATCACCGGTACTTTTCTTGTTAATGGCGTTCATACCTTTGTTTTGTTTGATTCGGGGGCTTCTCAGTCGTTTGTATCTTCGAGTCATGTTAAGCGGTTGGGTTTGAGGGTATATGAGTCTGTTAGTGAGCAAGTTTTTATACCTTCGGGTGAGTCTGTATCATGTGGGAGGTTGTTTAGAGATGTATCTATGATAGTTGGGCAAGTTGATCTACCTGTAGACTTGCTAGAGTTTCCTTTTGACGGTTTTGAGATGATAGTCGGGATGGATTGGTTAGGAAAGTATAAAGCTAAGATAGACTGTCATCAAAAGAAAGTGTCTTTAAGGGGTCCTAAAGGTGTTAGTGTGTCTTACCGCGGGTTTCTAGTCAAACTCAAAGTTAAGTTGATTGCAGTTGTTACTTTGAAGTCATATCTGAGGAAGGGATGTCCTTTGATATTGTGCCATGTGAGGGATGACCGGATAGAGGGTCCGACCGTTGATCAGATACCAGTGGTGGGAGAGTTCGAGGATGTGTTCCCAGAGGAGATTCCGGGGTTGCCGCCGGGAAGAGAGATAGATTTCACAGTAGAGTTGAAACCAGGGACGGGGCCAATCTCTAAGGCACCGTACCGCATGGGTCCTAAGGAGATGGAGGAGCTTAGAAAGCAGTTGGATGATCTGATAGAGAAGGGATACATTAGACCTAGTGTATCGCCGTGGGGAGCACCAGTTCTTTTTGTAAAGAAGAAAGATGGGAGTCTGAGGTTGTGCATAGACTACAGAGAGCTGAACCGAGTGACCGTGAAGAACAAGTATCCTTTGCCAAGGATAGATGACCTGTTTGATCAGTTGAATGGCGCATCAGTCTTTTCTAAGATTGATTTGAGGTCGGGGTACCATCAGGTGAAGATTAGAGAGGTGGACATACCAAAGACGGCTTTCACGTCAAGGTATGGTCATTATGAGTATGTGGTGATGCCGTTTGGGTTGTCTAATGCACCGGCAGTATTTATGGATTTGATGAATAGGATCTTTAGACAGTTTTTGGATAAGTTCGTAGTGGTGTTTATCGACGATATCTTGATCTACTCCAAGACTAGGGAGGAGCATGAGGAGCATCTAAGGATCGTGTTGCAAACTTTGAGGGACCATGAGTTGTATGCTAAGCTATCCAAGTGTGAATTCTGGTTAGAGAAAGTTGCTTTTCTGGGGCACGTGATCTCTAAAGATGGGGTAGCTGTGGATCCGGCGAAGATTGAGGCAGTGACAAAGTGGGAAGCACCGAAGAATGTTGCTGAGGTTAGGAGTTTCTTGGGTTTAGCTGGATACTACAGGCGGTTCGTGAAAGATTTTTCCAAGATAGCTAGACCTATGACAGCGTTGATGAGGAAAGAGAACAGGTTTCGTTGGGACGAGAGTTGTGAGACGGCGTTCCAAACATTAAAGGAGCGTTTGACCACAGCTCCTGTCTTAGCATTGCCTGAAGGGACCGATAACTTTGAGGTTTATACAGATGCCTCAAAGAATGGGTTGGGATGTGTGTTGATGCAGAACGGTAAAGTGATTGCCTATGCTTCTAGGCAATTGAAGCCTTATGAGGAGAACTACCCTACTCATGATCTGGAGTTGGGTGCGGTGGTGTTTGCTCTCAAGATTTGGAGACATTACCTTTATGGAGCAATCTTTAAGGTATTTTCTGATCACAAGAGTCTCAAGTACATCTTCACTCAGAAGGAGTTGAACATGAGACAGAAGAGGTGGATGGAGCTGATTGGCGATTATGACATGGAAATCATCTACCATGAAGGGAAGGCCAATGTTGTAGCTGATGCTTTGAGTAGGAAGAGTGTACATTCTCTGTGTACAGCTCTATCTTTGATGAGGCTGAGAGATGAGGTAGCAAGGTTTGGGATACATATGATGCAGAAAGGAGACGCCATGGGTGATATGACAGTACATCTTGAGTTTTATGATGACATTCGACGTAAACAGGCGTTGGATCCTAAGATAGGGGAGTGGAGAGCTGGAGTAGAGAAAGGGACAGTGTCCCGATTTTCTATTCATACTGATGGTAGTTTGAGGTTCGATGGTAGGTGGTGTGTTCCTAATGATGAGGAGTTGAAAAAGACTATCATGACAGAGGCGCATTGTACACCATACTCAGTACATCCGGGTGGTGACAAACTGTACAAGGATTTGAAGAAAACGTTTTGGTGGCCTGGGATGAAGAAAGAGACAGCTGAGTTTGTGTCCCGTTGTTTGACATGCCAGAGAGTTAAAGGGGAACAGCGACGACCACAAGGGAAGATTCAGTCTTTAGAGGTACCTGAGTGGAAGTGGGAATCCATTTCCATGGATTTCATTGTGGGTTTACCAAAGAGTCAACAAGGTAACAACATGATTTGGGTAATAGTGGATAGGCTGACCAAGTCAGCTCACTTTGTTCCAATGAAAGATACATGGACTAAGGCACAACTGGCTATGGCCTATCGAAAGAACGTGCTTAAGTTACATGGAGTCCCTAAGGACATAGTGTCTGACAGAGATGCGAGGTTTATATCGAGGTTTTGGAAGGAGTTGCAGGAATCGTTGGGAACAACTTTGAAGATGAGTACAGCATTTCATCCTGCGACAGACGGACAGACTGAGAGAACAATCAAGACTCTTGAGGATATGTTGTGAGCTTGTGTGATGGACTTTGGTGGTAGCTGGGAACAGAGGTTGGACTTGATAGAATTTTCTTATAATAACAGCTATCACACTAGTATTGGTATGACACCGTTTGAGGCTTTGTATGAGAGGAGATGTAGGAGTCCAATTTGCTGGGACGATGGTGCTGAGGCAGTGGTTTTAGGACCAGAGATGGTGCATGAGATGGTGGAACAGATTAAGATGATCAGGGAACGGATGAGGGCAGCTCAGGATAGGCAAAAGAGTTATGCAGATCTACATCGCAGGGACATTGAGTTTCAAGTGGGGGACAAGGTTCTTTTGAAAGTGTCTCCTATGCGTGGGGTTATGAGATTTGGGAAGAAAGGCAAGTTAAGTCAGAAGTTCATCGGTCCTTACGAGATCTTAGAGCGAGTTGGAGAGGTTGCTTATCGTCTGGCTTTACCTGTTGCGTTAGAGAGAGTGCATAATGTGTTTCATGTATCGCAGCTGCGGAAGTATGTGAGTGATCCGTCACATGTATTAGTGGCCGAGAACTTAGAGCTAGATGAGTCCTTATCATATCTTGAGGTGCCTAAGCAGATTCTTGACCGAAAGGTTAGGAAGACTAGGAGTGGTGAGACAGTTCTGCTCAAGATCCTTTGGTCTAACCACGAGACCGAGGAAGCTACATGGGAGCCAGAGGAGGCTATGAAAGAGCGTTACCCTTTCCTTTTTGATCAGCTATGTATGGTTACGGGGATGTAACCTTGTTTCTTTTAGGGGGGTAGGAGATGATCGCGAACAGTTTTTAAGAGTTTCATACCCTTTTTGTATGCTGTGTCGGTATGTGTGTCGGGATGAGTTGGGTTGGTAACACGTTTTATGTTGAATTTTGTTTTGGTTGTTGAGTCGGGAATGTATGGGAGTACCTTTGTTTAGTAGTGGTTTGAACTTCGGGGACGAAGTTCCTTTTAAGGAAGGAAGACTGTAATACTCCGTATTTATAAGTCTTGGGGTACTCTATCGAGTAGGCCTTACTCTGTCGAGTAAGGGTAAGTGGCGTTTTAGAAAAGTTTCTGACCTGTTGGGTACTCGATCGAGTAACTAGGGTACTCGATCGAGTAACTAGGGTACTCGATCGAGTACCTCGGGTACTCGATCGAGTGTCCGGTTTTACGGGGAGTTTTCTCGGGTTTTGTTAATTGTGCGATTAAGGTATATAAGCTTTGTCGTCATTATTCTAAATCACTTTTGCAAAACCTAAATTACTGTTTAAGAGAGAAAGCAAGCAAGTTTTTCATCCTAATCGCATAATTAGCAATCCCCGGAGTTTGGAAGGTCAGTTCTTAGCGTTGATTATACCATTGAGTTCCTTGCGTCGAGGGTAAGATCTATGTACCCTTTTTATTGTCTTTTCTTTGATTTGGTTAAACCCTAATTTAGAGATTTGGGGGTTTATGTGTAGTATGTGATTTGGTAGCCTTTATATGTTGTATGATAGGAGGAGGGTTCATAGAGGAAGCCTTTTGATTCAGCAGTAGAGACCGTCTGATTGTGTGCTTACCAGGTAGGATTTCCTACTCAGTATTAGTCCCATAATGGGATATTGGTTGATGTGTTGTGTTTGGTTGTTTGATATAGTAATTGTGGTTGTGATTGTGGTTGTGATCGTTGTCTATGGTTCGAGGCGTGGCCTCGGCGAGTGGGGTCACTTGCGGGGAGTGACTTCACGCCTAGTTTCGCCTTATGTGGAACCCGCCACATAAGGGATGTGCACATTAATGGACAGGGTTATCGCTCACTATGTGGAGCGGGGATTTGGTGGGTACGGTCGCGGTCCCCCACCGCGGGGCTGGTCCAAAGGGGACGATCGATGATTGAGATGATTGGATTTGGCGTGATTGTGTGTGTGTGACAGTTAAGCTGTCTGTTTATCTTATTGTTAGTATATATTGAATTGTGTGATTAGTACTGACCCCGGTGTTGTTTTGTAAACCTGCGGTGATCCATTCGGGATGGTGAGCGAGATATTGAGCAGTATTGAGATGAGTCTGGGATAGTTTGTGATTGCCACGACATGATGATAGGAGTCTTCCGCTGTAGCTTGTTAGTTATTTACATTTCGATTAGAACGATCATTTGAGGACATGTATTATACATTTGGTTTGGTTTTGAGAATTGTAACTCTTCGCTAAGTATTTATATTTAAACGTTGTTTCTTCATTGTTATTTGATTATCATTGCCTCGGGTAACCGAGATGGTAATGTCTTCATACCTGAGTGGTCCTGGTAAGGCACTTGGAGTATGGGGGTGTTACACACTAACTCCAACAGAATATCCCTAATTGAGAAACACAGAAACGATCTTCACCACTGATGCCATGTGAAATATTGGATATAATATGAACATAAGGAAGTAATAATATTGATTGAATTGTATTGATTTTTGATATCATAAAATTGTGTCTGTTACAATGATCTCTCCCAGCTTTTGTTAGAGAAATAAATTGACATAAGTAACTAATCTCAGCTAACTCTAGTTACAAGACTCTTAACATTCTGTATTAGTTATAATTAGTTAGTCTAACTGACTTTAACTAACTAACAACTCTTATACCCAATAGTATGTCTTATGTATCCCATAGTTAACTAATTCTAGTTACAAGACTCTTAACAACCTGTATTAGTTAGTCTAACTGACTTTAACTAACTAATTAACAAACTAACAACTCTTATACCCAATAGTATGTCTTAACAACCTGTATTAGTTATAATTAGTTAGTCTAACCGACTTTAACTAACAACTCTTATGTATCCCATAGAAAATAATGGGAAGAAAATAAGAAAATAAGCGATAGTATTTTATTGTCATGATGGTTCGTATTAGCTCAAACACATAATCTAAAACGCTCTTAATTCTCAAATAAATTTATATTCAATAAAAATCTTTGATGTTTAAATTTTGGAAAGGTGGAGTAAAAAAAGTGTTTTTTTTGTCTTCTTCTTAAATTGATTAACTCTCAAGAGTAATAAAAGATGAGGAAAATCCCCATCTTTATTGTTATAAGAAATGAAAAAGAAATCAAAAGGAAAATTTGCTACCAAAATTTCATTTCTAAGTCCGACCCTAGTTCTTCCTCGTCTAATCGTCTTGCATAATTAACATAACTAGTTTTAAACCCATGCAAATTGCACCAGTATGCAATTTAAATATTATTATTTTAATAATTATATTTAACAAACATGCCTAAGTTTTGTATGTAGTTATATTCAATTTAAATATGCAAATAGGAGTTTCTAAATGTCGAATTTAAGATATAAGAAGCATTAATTAAGTTTAACTGTCCGAGTACCCGTTGAAGTATGAATTGTTCTTTTGATAATTAAAGTGTGAGTTGTTCCTTGACAGAATAATCGAGAGGCTGAATAAAAAATGAGAAATATAAATTAAAATGAAATGAATTTTTGTGATGCTCATTAATATTAATGAAAAATTTAATGCATTTGCGGGTATTTTGATCTGACCCGTATAATCTCATCTAAGACGATAGTTATATCTGTATTCTTGAATATTTAATTTTTTTGTTTAATTGAAATTTGGGATGTATTTTTGATTGTAAGCAATTTACTGTAATTTGCAAAATTATTAATTTTTTTTTGGTCAAGCGAAGCGGATTACATCCAAAGAACGAGAACAAAACTAGACTAAAAAACAAAGAAAAAAACTAAAACTGGAACATCGGAACAAAGCGCGGCCAAGCTACGCCTCCCATATCTTGTTGGATTAGATGGAATAAGTCCATCGGCAAGTTAGTGTGATCTACCCGGCATAGCCGATGTGGTTGAGACACTCCGAGATTTGCCATCCAATCCGCACACTTATTTGCCTCTCGATAAATGTGAATGATTTGAACTTGCCAAGGCGAATCAATTTGCAAAATTATTAATGAGATGATATATAGTGTGTGTTTTTCTTGGTTTAATATATACAGAGTTTTAAATTCGTAAATTGTATATATTTTTTTTTTTAATTGTAGATTTTCTTAATTTTTACTCCATATATCATAATCATCTTAATAATAAAGATTATTTAATAATTAGTATATAAAATTCTTGTTAAATTGCTAGTTTATTATTTAATTTTTTTTTGGTAAGGTACGTACAAAACAAACATTTACGTATAAAATATGGCGGTCTTTTGCGAAATTAATTCTAGATTATTTGATGCGGGTCCCATCATTATTATTTTTTTAGAAAAAAAAAACCTATAAATGATGACGTGGACGCATGAGGATGCTTGAAATGTTCTTGTATTTATATAGATAAGATACAAAATTTTCAAGTTGAGTGTGACAACAACTTCTAAAGTAAGTAGTTCGAATCATAGATCGACAGACGATTGAAAGATTCTATCAATTACATTAATTTATTATGGTTTATTATTGCTTTAGTTTACTTTAGACTTTGTACAATTGTATTGGATTTTTCTTGTTTTAGGAACAAAGTTAAAAATATTAAATATGCCAACCATACTTATGACTGTATTTGTGGTAGTCCGAGGTTTACATAGCCACACAAACATGATGGAGACAAAGTAAAAGTAACATAAGGCACAGGTTCCTTATTTTAGAAATCCTATGTACCAACTTAATTTAATACTACAAAGATCTTTATTCAGCTAGTCTTACTTAAAACGGTACTATTAGATTTAGTAGTTCGAATCCGAGCTAGATAGGAATATGAGACGATAAGTTAAATCTTTTATTGTATGTTTACATGAATTTCAAGGTTAAGGATCTTGACATGGCAATCGATCAACTGGGTCAGTTACAGTTGAGCTAGTTCAAGTTGGGTTATTTTGGATTATAAGAATTCGGGAAGGTACGGATTGGTGAGGTCTAGTCACTTTACGTGTTCGAGTGATTTTGGATATGTTGTCAATTGTTATCAAGCTGTTTAAAGACAAGATCAATTAAGAATAAATGCTTTTGCTAACGGTGGTTATTGTGTATCACCTTTGAAAAGGAAAATAACACGTACCACTCAGACTTAGTAACAGTTATTTTGTGAGATAGACTGATATTATGAGACGATTTGTTTTTATAAAAAATGCCCATTTATTGATAATAATAAAATGGGTTGTTTTTCTTATAAAAATGACTGTTTTAAGGTGTAAAATCGTTTTAATAATTTATAATTTGTGGAAGTATGGGGACTATGGAGCGTATCATTATCTTACATTTACATACAAGTATATCAATAAATGGAATCAATATGGATAGGTGCCAACTGCCAAGATGCGCAGCCAACAGATTGGGAAGGGCCTTATACGCAAATAGTACATACTACATATAATATCCCACTTTTCTTAGTGGAAATTACTTTGGATTACTCAAATGTATAGCTTAAGATTCTTAAATCCTTAACATGGAACAAGTTGATTTGGATTTCCAAAAATAAATTAGAGTTTATTATGTTCAGATAGCTGATTAGCTGATATGATTGATCTACACACGTCTAATATTAATATTAATTTGAAAATTATTCTAACCTTCATTCGCTAACAACTATGTATAAAAGTATAAAACAAAGACTGGTTTTATCAATGTAGTTGTTATATCACAAATAGGGAGTATTATTGTTGGTTGATGAAGTCTCATCAATCTCGACTCTTGTACAGTTTCTTTAAAAAAGGTCGTAAGAATGTTTGATTCTCTATCTCACGCTACTAAATTAGCATATATTATTCTTATCGTTGGCGCCCCTAGCACTTCCATTAATTTTATTTTAAAAGTCATACCTCACAATAAGATTGAAAAAAAAATGTTACTTCTTTATTGATGAAATTGGATTTTACAGAGTAGTTTCTTTACTCTAGTCTTTGATCAAGATGACGTATTCTACGTTTTATTTTTGTGTATTATCTTATATTCCGTATTCAAGTAATCTTCCTTGTAACACATTTTAATAACATGATCCTACACAAACCTTTCTATTATAAAGATGATAATATCTTGAAAAAGAAAGTTATGAGACTCGCAGTTTTGCTCTCTAACAAAACTGTGAGATATGTTTATCAATCCTTCAAAAAAAAAAATGAAAAAAAAACAGACATGTTTACAAGACAACACAAAATCTCATTGAAGACGGGCACTATCCGTCACAAGCTGAAGACGGATAGTACCCCTCTCACAAAATGCAAGTGGCAATATGCACGAGTGCTCCATTTTCCCTCCCACTTGCCAACCCACTTGCTTTATTATGAGAGGTCTTCAGCTTGTGACGGATATTGTCCGTCACAAGCAAGACGCTTTGACTGGACAAATACCTAAAGTATTGCCAATTTGCCATGCTAAAATAATGAAGTGCTCAAATACAATTTTATCTGAACTTCACTTGTCAATCATTGATAGGTTAGACGACACACACATAGAATCTCCACAATATTTCATTTGTTAATTTAAAGCTACCCAAATTTTTAGGATCTTTCTGACAATCCTAGGTAGCATATGATTTTCGTACATGGACCTTTAAAATGTTGTTTTTAATCGAAAAGAAGGAACGCTCTATTACTATTGGTTTATACTCATTCGTACTATATTAAATACAATAAACAAAAGTAATATGATGACATTTTTTTTTTCTATGCAAAGCCTCGTTGGCAATAATTAACCTCTCCCAACCAGCGACGTATGAGAGAAGGGACAATATTGAGAATTAATTGTATGTATATTGAATAAATTATGCAAAGGTATTACATAAGTTTATATACTAAACCTAATGCTAGAAAATAGGAAAGAAAATAACTAATTACAATATTTGTGCAACTAATAACAAAATATGGAAATACAAAAGATTGTATGAATTATAAATTGCTTGAAGGAGGAGCTACAAGATTCGTTTCCTTAATATTCCCCCGCAGGACGGACTGTCCAGTGAAAAGTCCGATCTTGGAGATAAGCGATTCAAAACGAGGACGAGGTAAAGCTTTAGTCAAGGCATCAACTAGTTGATCATCGCCACTAATGTGAGTAACACGAAGGGAGCCATTTTGAACCTGTTCACGGATGAAATGAAAGGCAAGCGCAACATGTTTCATGCGCGAGTGAAAGACAAGATTCGCTGAGTAGTGTGTGGCGCTTAAATTGTCACAATAAACCACTGGTGAGTCGTTAAATGTAAGGCCGAGCTCCAAAAGAAGAGACCTTACCCAAATGAGTTCGGCAGTGGTATCAGCTACAGCTCGAAACTCAACTTCAGTAGAGGAAAGAGCGATAGGTTTTTGTTTCTTAGAGGCCCAAGCAATCGGATTTTTACCAAGATAAACCAAGTAGCCAGACGTAGAAACATACTTATCTTTGTCACCACCCCAGTCCGCATCACAGAAAGCATGAAGCTGGAGAGGATTATGTCGATGCAATTGAAGACCAAGGTACATAGTTCCATGTAAATAACGAAGCAAACGTTTAAGGGCAGCCCAGTGAACAGAAGTAGGATGTTGCATAAATTGAGCCAAGCGATTTACAGAGAACGATATATCAGGGCGCGTAAGAGAAAGATATTGAAGACTACCAACAGTAGAACGATAAGCAGAAACATCACAAATAGGGGAGTCAGTGGCCGTAGTGAGAGGCGGGTAAGGAAGCATTGGCGTGGTGGAGGGTTTGCAGTCTAACATAGGACATCGTTGAAGAAGATCGTAAACATATTTGGTCTGGGATAACAGGAGACCCTTCGAATTGGGGGTAACCTCCACACCAAGGAAGTAAGATAGAGAGCCAAGATCTTTTAACGAAAACCGAGTGGCAAATTGAGTTATAAAGTCATTAAGAAGAGGCGTGGAAGAACCTGTAACGATGATGTCGTCAACATAGACAAGAACATAGAGCACACGAGAATACTTTTTGTAGATGAAGAGCGAGGGGTCAGCGAGAGAAGCACAAAAACCAAATGTGAGAAGATAAGTCTTGAGTTCGGTGTACCAAGCGCGAGGGGCCTCTTTGAGACCGTAAATTGCTTTCTTTAAACAACACACATGAGAAGGATGGACATCACTGATAAAGCTCGGTGGTTGGGACATAAAAACGGTTTCATGAAGCGAGCCTTGAAGAAATTGTCGAAGTGGCCAGCCGTGAGCAAGAGCAAGAGAAAGGAGCAAGCGAATGGTAACCAGTTTAACGACCGGACTAAATGTGTCAGAGTAATCAATGCCATGGCGTTGATGGAAACCTTTGGCGACTAAACGAGCTTTGTACTTTTGTATAGTATTGTCGGGATTGTACTTAACACGAAATACCCATTTGCAGCCGATAATATTTTGAGCTGTATCGGTAGGAACGAGAGACCAGGTATCATTGCGAATGAGGGCATTGTATTCCTCGAGCATGGCGGCATGCCAGTGTGGGGAAGATAAAGCTTGTTTGGTGGTTATGGGAAGCGAGTGTGGGGAGGAAGTAATGGCTAATTTAGCATAGCGAGGGTTAGGTTTTCTGATATTGTTAGACAGCCTAGTGACAACACGGGGTGGAGGGGGTGGTGGTGGAGGTGGAGGAGATGGAGTGGTAGAGGGAGGATGGGAAGGAGAGGTAGTTGGTGTGGTCGAAGGAGGGGACAACGGGGAGGCAGCTGGAGAGGAGGATGGGGCAGAGGTGTCGGGCATATGAGGGGAGGTGGGAGAGGAAGTGGAGGTAGGTTCAGAGGAGTCAGGGGAAGGGTTGGTCACGGTGGCAGCTGGCTGGGGATAGGGTAAAAAGATGACAGGAGGATCACACCAATTCGGGAGGGATGATGCATGTTCAGCTTGAGCACGAGTAGTGAGACGAAGGAACGGGAATTCATGTTCAACAAAGGTGACATGACGAGAAGTGTAAATACGATTTGTGGTAAGATCGAGACAATGATATGCACTCTGAGTGGAAGAATAGCCGAGGAAGACACAAGCAATAGATTTTGGATCGAGTTTGTGGGAAGTGTAGGGACGTAACCACGGATAGCATAGACAACCAAAGGCACGGAGTTTTTGATAGTTAGGAGACTTATGAAAAAGACGAGAGTAAGGGGAGTCATGGTGGAGTGTGGGTGTAGGTAGATAATTGATAAGATAGACCGCTGTGGCAAAGGCATTTGGCCAAAAAAGAGTAGGGAGATGCGCATGAGACAACAGGGCAAGTCCCGTTTCTACAATATGGCGGTGACGACGTTCTGCATAACCATTGTGTTCGGGAGTGTGAGGTGGACTCGTGAGGTGAGAAATGCCGTGCTGAAGAAGAGAGGGCGTAATTTTGATGTACTCACCTCCATTGTCGGAAAACATTTGAATAATTGGCCTATTGAAATATTTTTCAACAAGGAGGCGAAATTGTTGGAAAACAGTAATTGTATCTGACTTCTTTTTGAGTGGATAAAGCCAAGTGTATTTAGTAAAGTGACCAACGAATATAACGTAGTATTTAAAATTTTCATGAGATAGAACTGGCGAGGACCAAACATCAGAGAAAATCAATTCAAGAGGAGCTTTTTGGACGTAAGCGAAGAAACGGAGAAAGCTAACTTGTGACTTTTATTAATTTTGCAAGAATGACAAAAATCGAAGCTAGAACTAGTAATAGGTAAATTAAAGTTTTGTTTGAGAAAAGAAAAAAACATTAGACGATGGATGGCCGAGCCTATGGTGCCATATGAGTGTTGAAGATGACGAGGTGGCTGTGAGAGCTTGACAGGAGGACGGGTTCCAGGTGTATATCCCACGATCAATTGGTCCACGGAGAAGGATCCGGCCCGTTGTGATATCCTTAAAAACGAAACGAGAGTGTGAGAATTCAATAGAAGCATTGTTATCCGTGCAAAATTGAGAGAGAGATAATATTTTACGAGCAATTAATGGAACATGGAGAACATTACGAAAAATAAGAGAAGAAGAATTAGAGGAAAGTGTAAAGGAACCTATATTTGATATGGGAAGCGAGGAACCGTCGCCGATGATAACATCATCGGGACCGTCATAAGGGGCATGAAGAGCAAGAGTATTGAGGTCGTTGGTGATGTGGTGAGTTGCACCACTATCAACGAGCCATGAGTCGGGTGTAGAGGAGGCGGCAGTGGCGGTGTGCACCTGAGGCCGAGAAGAGGAAGGACGATTAGGACGCACATAGGGTGTCATGGTGAAGGAGGGGTGATTTTTCTTGAAGTTTCGACAGTTAAGGAGGGTATGGCCTTTGTAGCCACAGTATTGGCAGATGGAGACATCAGTTGAGGGTGTGGGTAGGATGGGAGGAGAGGGGTTGCGAGGCTGATAGCGTTGGGAGTTAGGACGGTAATTGGCAGCGAATGCCGTGGTGGGAAGAGGGGTAACAGTGGTAGGAGTGGGATATTGGAGATCATGGTGGATCAATTTTTCATGTAGGGAATCAAAGGAGATGGGTGTATTTCGTGCCTCAACGGTTTCTTTGATAGACGATAATGAACGGGGTTGAGACCACGAAGAACCTTAGCAATGATGTCTTCGGGGTCAATGAGTTTCCCTAAATTGGCAAGTTCTAGGCTGCAAGTTTTGATTTGGTGTATATATTCTGTGACGGTTTGATAGGGTTTCTTGGTGATTGCTTCAAGAAGATTTTTGATTTGTAGTATGTGACCACGAGAGGGGTTGAAAAAGGTGGAGGCAAGGACGGACCAAACTTCATGAGATGTTTTAGATTGTGTGACGAGAGGGGTGATGGTACTGTCAAGCGTACCAACGAGTGAGGCGAGGAGGAGTTGGTCCTGCCGAGTCCAGGTTGTGTGGGCAGGGTTAGGGGATTGGCGGTTGTCGACCTTGACAGTAGCAGGTGGGCATTTGAGAGAGCCATCTACATACTGGAATAGTCAAGGCCTTGGAGAAAGGATTGGATTTGGAAGGACCATTGGGTTTAGTTAGTAGTGGTAAGGGGGTTTTGCATTGGGAGAGGTTAACAAAGATGATGGGTGTGGCAGGTTCATTGGCGTTGGGAAGGATGAGGGCATGACTGGCCATGGTCGAGAAAAACAGTGTCGAGGATCGAAGGCGATTGATACCATATAAGAGAAGAGACAATATTGAGGATTAATTGTATGTATATTGAATAAATTATGCAAAGGTATTACATGAGTTTATATACTAAACCTAATGCTAGAAAATAGAAAAGAAAATAACTAATTACAATATTTGTGCAACTAATAACAAAATATGGAAATACAAAAGATTGTATGAATTATACATTGCTTGAAGGAGGAGCTACAAGATTCGTTTCCTTAATACGACGAAGCTAAGATTTGAATTAAGCGGGACGGAAATTTTCAAGGGGACGAATAGGTAGTATCAAATAAGATAAAATCGAAGAAAAGATTCAAAAATTGACACTGAAAATTACGAGTTTTTCACATTTTTTAACAGGGACAAACGGACCAATTAATACCCTCACTCCACCATGGCTCCCAGCAAAATTCTAAATGATTTAAAGCCCTAGTTCACAAGAAAATAGTTACTACAATGCCACATATCTTGTGTCAATAATAAGAACAAGAGTTAGCTCGAGTGGTAAGAGATATCTTACTCCAATTATGAAGTTGAGAGTTCGATTCTTACCTGCTTGTATAGTGCGCTCATTTGAACCAAAAATAATAAAAATCTTGTGTCAATAATGTCTACCTCTTAGGAGAATTTCAGCTCCCTACATTAAAATTTAGGAATGTTTAATTTTATATATTGGCCCTTCAAACTGTGTACCGTGACAAATGTAAATCAACCCACAAGGTTAATAGAATTTGAAAGCATTTTAAAAAAAAAAAACAAATAAAGTCTTATCTCCCTTTAAGTAGCGTTCTTGACCTATCCACGTACAAAAACTGATGCTCAAAAAATCCAATTTCGAATGCTATTAACCTTTTCATTTTTTTATTCATTATCTACTTACAGGTTCGATTCTAGGATTTGATAGTTAAGGGTGTGTAAAAAAATTAACGGAACCCTTTAAAGTACGAAAAAGTATCACCAGCTACTAGACCACATAATTAATGTGTTTTTTACAATTTAATTTTGTATTTATTTTTGGAAAAGGAGGTGCAGATGCACCCCTGCACCATTGTTGACTACTAGTATTAGGTTTTCTTTCCTGATTGATTATGTTCGTTTACAATAGTTAAAACTTTTGTGAAGTTGCTGAATCAAAATTATTGTTGATGAATACTCCCTATTAAAAAGAAAATAAGTCATTAAATTATAAAATGAAAAAATTTAGTCATTCTGTCGCGCCTATTGAGTTGTAGGATTGTCTGTTTGTAATTTAAATTTTGGTAAGTTGCCTATCGCTACATTTTCTTTAGTTTTCATTTTTCAATGAAAAGTAGACTTTATAATTGCTACCCTAGACATTAATTTATGACTCCGCAATTGTTTGTAATTTTTTTAGTTTTCATTTTTCAATGAAAGTAAACTTAATATAATTGCTACCCTAGACATTAATTCATGACTCCGCCATTGATTGTAACTTTTGTGAAATTAAAGGTCGATAGATCCATTAAACCTTCCATAAGATGCATCACTAGATGGAAGTAGTAGTCGAAAGTTTGAAACCCTTTACTTTGTCTAATCATGAATCTCATATGGTTTGGTAGTAATCAAACTCCTTTAACCTCGAATGGTTTCTTTTTTCAATTTTCTTTTGCAAATTTAAACTTTTTTCAAACTTTCTTTTTTATATTTTTTTAGGAATTGCTAATCATTATTTACAAAGAACGTTTATTACTCATTACTAGTATTTGCTCGTATATTTGTACAATTGTATGATTAATAATTTTCAATTTTCAACTCTTCAAAAGTAAAAAATCAATTAATAATTTAAAATTAACGTATAGTCGTACGAGTATTTGCTTTTAACTTGTTTGAGTCCCATCTTTAGTACCTTTCTACTTGCCTTGGTGTCTATTAAAAAGTTTTAAGTATTCTAAAAGGAGTGTATCCTTCCCGATTGGTGGATTCAACTTGTGTTGTACTATTCAATACAATAATGTATTTTACTTGAAGAGATAATTTATTTTAATTAATGGGATGGAAACCCTAAGACAAATCATCTAAATGATATACTTCATTAGTACACAATAAACATATTTAATGTTGGTGAAGACCACGACCCTCGAGTGCGTGGGACATATTCAAAAATGGTAAGCAGTTTTGGGTTTTGTTAGCTCATAGTTTTGGGAAACCTTAAAAATTAATACTAATATAAGCTAATTATTTGATTTTGTGATTTGTACCTTTACAACTAGTCATTTGTTGACCATCTCTTTCCATACTTATTAGAGCTGACAAATCTGACCCGATTTAAGTAATTTGATTCGACTCCAAGTAAACCCGTTTCGACAGGATCCGAACATATTATAACCTTAAACCAACCTGACCCGCTGCGATTATGATCTGTAACCCGATCTAATCCGATTAAGACCGACTCAAAATCGAACCCGACCCAAGATTATCGTAACTCGAATCCACTCGATACATGCTTTGACCCGACCCAACCAGATAACTAGCCCAACCCAAAAGATAACCCGGAAGCTAACCTAAAAGTTGACCTGATGCGAAAGATACCCAATGTTAACTTGAAATATAACCCCGACAATCCGACATTAACGAAAAATTAAGGCGATAAAGACTAAAGTAAATCGACATTATAAACGGCGTATAACTTCGCTAAATAAACCTTACAACTTCGATAAATAATGGCCATAATTCAACTCAAACTGGTAAAATAATCGGAAAGTTGACTCTATTGGAAATAAATAAATTGATGAGTCAAACCAAGCAACACTCGACCCAAAACCTACAAATTAGCATAATTTCCCGACTCCAACCCAAACCCAACCCGATAGATTTATCTAAATGACCCGATTCGACGATGACCCGAATGAACCTTACTTATGGACGATGATAGCATATGAGAAATGAGTTAGCTTATTTGAGTAAATTAGCTTATTTTATCAAATACTAACTATTTCGCCAAACATTTTTAATATAATTAGTGATCTTATTAATCAACTCATAATTTTCAATATCAATTAGCGTTTCAGTTTTCAGCTATGATTTTATGTTTTAACTTTTAATGTCTTGACTCATGAACATTATTACTACCTAATTAAACATGTTAAGAGTAATTATTTACCATCATAATTTTCTTTAAAGTCGGGCTTGCTTGGATTGAGAATAAAATTAGGGACTAAACATTGGCTGAGTAATATATAAGGTGATTTTTGTAAGTTTGGTTTAAGAGTAATTATTTACCATCATAATCTATCGTAGTTGCTCTTTCATGGACAAACTTTGCTTTTTAATAGACTTTTTACCACAAATTTTCCATACATTGCCCTTTTCCTTAAACACAACAAAAAAACAAACTCTTCTTTTATCTTCATTTCAAATTAATATTAGATTCTCAACAAATTACTTGATTATGGTTTCTTAATTCCTGTTCAAGTCATAATTCATAACTTTATTGACTATGTATCTACTTTCTTGCACCAAATGTAGTAGATTGAGTTTAGTTAGGGTTGATTAAATTAGGAATATGAAAACTAGGGTTTATGGGAAAGAGACGGCTGGGGTAAAAGGAGAGGCGTGTCTCTGGTGGTAGCCGAGCTATGGAGGGTGGAGGTCGGCTGAGGGGAGTGTGGAAGAGCTGGTGGTTGAGGCGCTTTAGGCGTGTGCATGCACGGGGGTGTGCCGGTGGTCGTTGTCGACTGCGCAAGAGAGGATGGGACTGGTGGGCAGCGGTTCTAGGTCGAGGAATGGCGGGGTAGGTCCGATCGGCCTGGCCAGAAGCAGCACAAAGGGGGACGATGGGGTGGTTGACGTGAGCGAGTGGTTGGGTGGCTACGGGAGGCGGCATGAGTGTGGTTGGGGGTAGAGTTTAAAAGAGGGGAAAAGAAGAAAATATGTGTTGAAATAGGAAGGGTAAAATGGTCATTTGTGTCTATAGTTAAGTAAATCATATCTATAAATGAAGGGGTTTTCTAACGTGTGTCCTAAGGGCACACATTAATAACCCATATATGGTAATATTTACAATATATTCTCATTAAATATGGTAAAAATGAGAATATACTTGAGTATCTCATGTGAATATGTTGTTAATATTACCATATATGGGTTATTAATGTGTGTCATAAGGACACACGTTAGAAAAACCCATAAATGAATATAACCCTAATCTCCCTCATGAAATTGTAATACCTTACCACTCACCCACCCTCGTGGGTAATGATTAATGGAATAAAAAATTATCTCAGCAATCAGTATCCTTATATGCAAAACCTATTTTCCAAAAAATTATTACCACCTAGTTAAACTTTCCTAGTTATTATTTCCCAATTAAATTTTACCACCTAACTATTTCATGGATTCCAGACATACCGAAAAACTCAAATCATAAACTGAATCACTAGTGGTTTTAAAGGCATCTATAGTTCTATTTAGAGCAATTTACATAAGAAGAAATAAACATAACAGAAACATCATTGAATTAAAAGTCATATTCTCCAAATTTTTTGTCCTTCTTCCTTAACACAAAAGCTGCTAATCAACTCATTTAGTAAGTCAATATCTCTCTCTTTTTGAAACTTTTGTTGTAAAATTATAGTCCAAGGACCAAAAATAGTAGAAGGTCCAGCTCCCAAAAATGTTATGATATCAATTTTAATTATATTTTCTGTTCTTTCTGTTCTTTGTTTTTCTCTTCATACATTATCATGTCTTCCATATAAACTAAAGTTCCTTTCATCATTTATATAACAATAATAAGCATGGTTTTTCTCTTCCTTATAATTTCAGGTTAATCTATGATTTAACTTTGCAAGATTATTTCTTTTGTAAATTGATATAAAATTATTTTTCCTAATTAGGGATCTTAGTTGAACTACTAATTTTATGTTAACTGTTTTTTAATTTTAATATAAATGTCATTTTTTTTCAAGTTAGTATAAATTATGTCCAGTTAAAAACATAATATTATTCATTTGTATAGATGGTTTCAATTCATCTTCTAGCTAGGGTTAGTGTTGGTGATAAATATCCTTTCATTTTTTTGTCAATTTATTTTTTTGCCTTTTTTATCCGAGAATTTGCTGAAAATATTCATTTTAATTTAATTAATTTGTATTATATATTAATATTAATATAATTTTTTTCATTTTTAATATAGTTTTAATATTATTCAATATATGGTGAATATTGATATTTTAGGTTGAAAAAAATGGGGAGAGGAAAGATTGAAATAAAAAGGATAGACAATACAACAAGCAGGCAAGTGACTTTCTCAAAGAGAAGAAGTGGATTACTGAAGAAAGCTAGAGAATTATCAATTCTTTGTGATGCAGAAATTGGATTGATTGTATTCTCTAGCACTGGAAAACTCTATGAATTTGCAAGCACCAAGTAAGCTTACTTTTTTTTGTTATTATTCAAAAATTTAATTCTTTTGTTCATCACAAAAATATTAAATGTAATTTATTGACGGATTTAGTGGTCACAATGAGAAGAATTTAAAGAGGTAGATGCATCTCCTAATTTTCTAACCTGAAGCATATGATATGAATCAAGTTCATTTGCTTATGTGAGATTGTAAATTGGAGAAAAAGAATTGTACATCAGATGTACCTCACATTTAATGACCTTTTGAGTTTTTGTGTATTTTTTTTAGTTCTATAGAATTTATAAATTACATTTTAGTTTTATGATGTCATAAATCAAGTTTTTCTGAGCTCATATGTAATTTATTTGAGTTTTAATTTATCTTTTTGAGATTAATGTTTAAGTAAATGAACTCAAAAACTTTATAATAAAACTCAAATTTTTTAAATTAAAACTCAAAAACTTTATCTTAATGCTAAAAAACTATATTACATCAGATGTATAATTCACTTACTGTGTAAATTGTGGCCTAGTGGTTTTCGTCTAATTTAAAAGACAAATGTATATGTACGCGTCTTACAAACGCCTCTTACATCTCACCGTTTCTTAACTTGAGAGTATTAGGGCCTTAGGGGAAAAAAAAACTTAGATTGTTTATTCATTTTGTGATCTATTCATATATTATCAAGCAAATTAGTTATAACTATATGCTTATTATTGGGACAAATTAAAGTTGAAATAAATCTTCTTGTACCTAAATTAAATAAAAAGTAGCTCAAGATGATAATTTTAAAGGCAAATAAATATGTATGTGTTTTGCACGCGCCTGTTACATTTCACTATTTCTTAATGTGAGTGTATATTACAAAAAACTTGTTTGTTCGTTTATTCACTCATTTATTCATTCATTCATTCATTTTGTTATCTACTCGTATATTACAAGGCATTTCACTTATAAACTATACACTTATTATTGAGACAAATAAAAGTTCAAATCTTCTTAATTGTAATTAATTAACTAAATAAAAAAGTAGCTCAATAATGACATGATCTTTTTCTTTGATTGTCTAAGTTGGAGATCATTAACTAGGGGAACATATCTGCTGTCAAAAAAAAAAAAAAACTAGGGGAACATATCGAACCACAACAACTCAGCAAATACCCTTCAAAACTTATAAGAGATTAATTACTATTTAAAATATTACTAATCTCCAGCTATCCTGTATTTCCTCTATACATTTCATTGCCACAAGCAGATCTTAGTTAACTTACTTGACAAAATCAAGAAGGGTGGTATTTAAAATCCTAGTTCGAATCCCAGCAGCAATATATTTACCCTCATAACTCCCTTTTCCCCAAAAAGAAAGAAGAAGAAGTTTCATCATTCTTCGTGTAGGAGAGTTACATCCTGTAAGCAATCTTACTACTATGAAAATACCAAATAGACTCATCACTATATTTACCCTCATAGCTACCTTTACTTTTGTCATAACGACGAAGGAGAGAGGAGGAGACCTATTGTTATTGGATGACAAGCAGACTAGACATTGATGGATGTGGATTACCGAATATCAAATTAGCCATTCAAAACATACCTAATATAGAAAGACAACAAATGAATGAGAGATCCCAAAATAGAATAGATAACAAATGATTGGGACGAAAGAAGTATTACTCCGTACTATTTATCTGAATTTTGATATTTTGTGACAATGTATCATGTATGTCCATTGTTATAATACCCTGAAATTTCATCAACTTTGGGAGAATTGTTGTTAATTTGCACATTTGGTACGTATGATACTCTATGATCATGCCATGAAGACAGCAAGTAGTGCTTACAATTGTATACGGAGTACACTTCAAATCCACAGATAAACCCGTGAATTTCACGGGTCACAAACCTAGTTCACTTGTTATAATTCTTGTTTATTAACTTCAATTTAATTAAGTTTCTAGCGAAAGAAGATGATACTACATCATTCAAATGCAAACCCTGCGATCCCACTGTTTTAGTGTGAGATATTTATTTTAAATTTAAAAATAAATATCTCACACAAAAACAATGGGATCGCAGGGTTTAGATTTGAATGATGTAGTATCATCTTCTTTCGCTAGAAACTTAATTAAATTGAAGTTAATAAACAAGAATTATAACAAGTGAATTAATACAAGTAAATTAGCTATCTGAGCAATTTTAGTTAATTGTGCTTTGCTTGTTTTGTATTTTTGTTGGTCTAAAGCTGAATTGGATTTGATAAAAATTTATTATGATTTATGAACAATAAAGTTAGGAAATTCCCAACTCGGGTGAATGCTTGAGGTTTTTTTTTTTTGTTAAGAAGGGGACTTAAATTAAAGAAAGAAACACAATACACAGAGTTTCATGGAAGGCTCGGCACATGTGGGTGAGTCGATAATACAAAGGCGGGAAACAAAAGAAGAAGCAATATCCCAACAAAAAAACTCCATTAACATTTGATTGGTCTTTTCTAGAGTAATTAGCAGGAAAACCAAATTTTGGCGAGAAATTTTGATTTCAAAAAAACTTTTAAAAAAATAAATCATATTGACATACCCCTCACATTTGAAAAATCAAAGGTATTTTCTATAAGATTTTTTTTTGGTAAAGAGGTATTTTCTATAAGATGTGAATAAAAGTGAAAGGAATTGTATCCCCTTATTACTAAGAGAATAAAAATTCTTTTAGTTTTTCTCCAAATGCTTCTATCTAAATAAAGAAACAGGTAAACTTTCTTTTTTAAACTATTATCTTTTCATTAAAATATAATCTTATTATAATTAAACTTTAATTTATAACTAAATTTTAAATTGTGATTTTTCATCAAAATAAAATAAAATTGATGTTAAACTATAAACTATAAGTTGGTAAATTTTTCATTAAAAGCAATAATTATAACTTTAGAGAATAACTTGACACATACTCACCATTAACTTTGTGACAAAAAAAAAATCATTAAAATAATTGGAGAAAACTTATAAGATGAAATCCTTAATTTAGTTAATTACTTTAGTTTTCCATTATTATAAATAACACTTTAAAAATAAATACTCTATACATACCGCACATGTACAAAGATTACAAGAATATATATAGCAAAACTAGTCCTAGAAATAAGCCTAAGAATATGAACATAATATACATACAAAAGGAAAAGATCAAAACTAATTGATATGGAGATTAATTTTCACGTAGACATTAGCTAGAAAAATAACTACTCTTATTCTTTCCTTGTTTGTAGGGATTGTTGATTTGAGTCAATAATATCTTTTGATTCCTTAGCAATCCCCTGTAAGATGAATTGTCCATCGACTAGGCCGATCTTGGATATAATAGCTTCAAAACGAGGACGAGGTAACGGCTTAGTTAGTGCGTCAGCTAATTGATCATAACCACTAATATGGGCCACTCGAAGAGAGCCTGCTTGAACTTGCTCACGCACGAAGTGGAATGCAAGGGCAACATGCTTCATTCGAGAGTGGAAAAAAGGATTGACGGAGTAGTGTATAGCACTTAAATTGTCACAATAGATCATGGGCAGTGAGGTAAAGTTAAGACCGAGTTCAAATAGAAGCGACTTGATTCATAGTACCTCGGATGTAGTGTCGGCTACGGCTCGAAATTCAGTTTCTATAGAGGACTTAGCAATAGTCTTTTGTTTCTTCGAGGACCAAGCAATGGGGTTCTTGCCAAGATAGACTAGGTAGCCGGAGGTAGAGAGGTAATCTCCTTTAACTCCAGCCCAATCTGCGCCACTAAAGGCATGGAGTTGAAAAGGGTTGTTACAATGTAATTGAAGACCAACATGGATAGTACCGTGTATATAGCGAAGCAACCGTCGCAAGGTTGTCTAGTGGACAGGTTGTGGGTGTTGCATGAATTGGGCTAGTTTATTGATAGCAAAGGATATATCTGGTCGGGTTAGAGACAAGTACTGAAGACTGCCGACAGTGGAGCGATATGTAGTAACATCACATGGGGTGGGATCATTAGTAGCCGTAAGGGGTGGATATGACACCATTGGAGTTGTTGAAGGCTTGGAATCAAGCATGCATGTCATGTCTGTGAAGAATGTTATGAATATATTTTGTTTGAGAAAGTAAGACACCTTTGTAGATAGGGGTGACTTCTACTCCAAGAAAGTAGGATAGTGAGCCCAAGTCTTTGAGAGAAAAACGAGTGACAAATTTTGATATGAAATATGTGAGAAAAGTATTCGATGGACCAGTAACAATAATATTGTCGACATAAACAAGAACATAAAGTGTTGTGGTATTTTGTTTGTAAATAAAAAGCGAAGGGTCAGCAATGGAAGCACAAAAACCGAGTTGAAGGAGATAAGTTTTTAATTTAGTATGCCATGCCCGAGGAGCTTGTTTAAGGCCGTAGATAGCCTTGTTAAGTCGACAGACATGGGTTGAAGTGTCATCATTTATAAAGCCTGGTGGTTGAGTCATGTATACGGTTTCATGAAGCGTACCTTGAAGGAAAGCATTGTTGATATCTAGTTGACAGAGAGACCAACCTTGACTGAGAGCAAGGGATAGAAGTAATCGAATTGTGACGGGTTTGACGACCAGACTGAAAGTATTTGTATAGTTAATTCCATGTTGTTGATGGAAACCTTTTGTAACTAAACAAGCTTTGTATTTTTGAATTGTGTTATCGGGATTATACTTGACACGAAATACCATTTACAACTGACGACATTGTGAGCGGCATTGGCTGGAACAAGGGACCAAGTATTGTTTCGAAGTAATGTATTGTATTCCTCGATTATCGCTGCACGCCAATGGGGAGATGAGAGGGCCTGTTTAGTGGTGGTGGGGAGACATTGTGGGGATATGGTAATAACTAATTTAGCATATTTGGTTTTCAGATGTTGTTGGATAATCTCGTGACAGCACGCGGTTGTGGGGCCGGCCTCTCATTGACACGATAGGGGTTGGGCTGGGGAGAAGAGGTAGATTAGGGGTAAAGAATGGTCACGGGGGCAGGGGAGGGACGAGATGAAGGCGGGGTTGGGTCAGGTGAGGGGATGAAAGTTGTTGCAGTGGTGTCAGTAGTAGAGGGCGGAGGAGAGACAATCGTTTGGTGAGATGGTGCGTAGTACCACTGTCAACGAGCTATTAGTTGGGCGCGGAAGCAGAGGCCGTGGCAGTTTTGGCTTGAGGTCAATTATTCAGATATCAGTTGGGGCGAGAGTAGGGTGTAATGGTGAAGGTAGGACGAGTTTTCTTGAAATTATGACAGGTAAGGAAGGTATGTCCCTTGTAGCCACAATATTGGCAGATAGAGACATCCTTATGAGAGGTTTTAGAGTCGGTGGGCAAAGAGGATGAAGAGGAAGTGCGGGGTTGATAACGATTCTGATTGGGACGAAATTGGGCAGCGAAGGCAATGGTGGGAAGCGGAGAAGTGGTTGTAGTTTCTGGGTTTTGGAGTTCGTAATTGATCAATTTTTCGTGCAAGGCATCGAAGGATATGAGAGTGTCACGGGCTTCAACCGTTTCCTTAATAGCACAGTAGCAAGTTGAATCAAAGCCAGGAAGCACCTTGGCAATGACATCCTCGGGGTCCATAGGCTGGCCAAGGTTAGCGAGTTCAAGGGTACAAGTTTTAATTTTGTGCATATAATCGGTGATGGTTTGGTCAGCGGTTTTGGTAATGGATTCAAGGCGAGTTTTGATTTGTAGGATATTTCCCCGAGAGGGGTTGGCAACGGTGGAGGACAGGGTGGCCCAGGCGGCTTGGGCAGACGTGGCTTGGGTAATGAGAGGAGCAATGGTATTGTCAAGTGTGCCGACAAGGGAGGCAAGAAGAAGACGATCTTGCCTCGACCAAGTCGAGTAGGCAGGATTTGGGACATTTTGATTGTTGACGGGAATGGTTTTAGCAGGGCACAGATGAGTACCGTCAAAAAAGTGAAAAAGTTCTTGTCCTTCAAGGAAGGATTTGATTTGGAACGCCCTTTGGGCATAATTGGTGGAGGTAAGGGTTTTGCATTAGAAAAGATTAACAAAGATGATAGGGACAACGGGTTCGACAACGTTAGGAAGGATGAGTGCATGGTTGGCCATGATCGAGGTGTACGTTGCGTAGGATCGAAGGCGATTGATACAGTATAAGATGTGAATAAAAGTGAAAAGAATTGTATTGAATATTGATGCAAAATGTACAAGGATTTACAAGAATATATATAGCAAAACTACTTCTAGAAATAAGCCTAAGAATATGAACATAATATACATACAAAAGGAAAAGATCAAAACTAATTGATATGGAGATCAATTTACACGTAAACATTAGCTAGAAGAATAACTACTCTTAGGGGGCGTTTGGTTCAACAACATGGAATGGAATGGATTGAAATATGAATCCATAATGGTATGAAGATCTAAATCCATTTCTTCATAAACTTGTTTGGTTCATCTTAAAATTGTAAAAGGGAGGAATGAAGTTTGACACCAATGGGGGAAGTTGGGTATGAGATTTTAAGGGGTTGGAATGGAGTTAGAATCCATTGTTTATCTAATTCCATTCGAAAAGACTCCAACCAAACATTGGAATTGAGCAAATCCATTCCAATCCATTCCAAAAGAGCCAACCAAACAATTCTTTCCTTGTTTGTACAAATTGTTGATTTGATTCAATAATATCTTTTGATTCCTTAACATTTTCTGCAACAGTACAAAGCTCGGGAGTATTTTATGCATTTTGATTTTTTTTTAAGTTTGTTATGAAATTAAAATTCCCATGAAAATTAGTTATCCCTTAATCATACTCCATTAGTCTAATTTAACGTGCATCTCAACAAGGGTACCATTGACATAAATATCGAACCTCAAGAGTATCATGATGACACATTCTTAAAAAGTAGGGATATCATGGACAAAGTGACAAATCAGAAGAGTACTATGGGAAATTTCCGATGATTCAAAGGTGATATTTGTGAATTATTGATGTAATTCATGACATATATTAGAAACATTAATATGTTGAATACTAATCATTTTTGTATAATTTGTAGTCTTTTGGGTATAAAGTATATACTCCAATTATCGAAGATGTAAGACTAGACATACAGTAATTTAAGCTAGTGATATTTAAACGAAGCTTTTATGAAGGTAATACTCTAATAGTATTACTAATTTAACGTAAAATGTACGCGGTGTTCTTGGGTTTGACATTTTGCCTGAAATACCCTATTTTTTTATCCAGAAAATTTTAAGAGGTCATAGAGGTGTTTACGACTTCAGAAAGTGATAATTTTTTTTTTTTTTCAAATGATCATCTTTTCGAGAACTATGATTTGAAAAAAAAAATTTTATAAAATTGGTTTGATACACAAGTATTTAAGTTAATCTCAAGTATAAACTAAAACGTCTCGCACAAGCCTAGCTAGCTCGGAGGGGCCTGGTGGGTTAAGAGCGTTATGTACCCTAAAAACCCACAGGTCAGACTATAAGATCGAACCTTCTTATACGTGTTGTTGGCATGCCCATTTAGCGAATTGAGCACTGAATATACACATTAGGCAGGAATCTCAGATAAGAGGTTTCCAGCAACAATAATGAAATTAACACTTCATTATTAAACAATTTCAATGTTCAAATTTCTTAGATATGCAAATTGCAGGAGAAATGACATTAATAATGACTTTTTGCAGCATGAAATCAGTGATCGAAAGATACAACAAAATGCACGAGGAGGACGACCATCAGATGTCATCAGCTGCTGCTGAACTGAAGGTACGCAATCAAGCTTGTAACCGGATTTCTGTTTTGTTGAGCAACGGCTCAATTCTTGCTGGCATTGCTGTTTTGTTAGGCATCAAGAGCTTAGTCCTTGACGCTTTTGGCCTTTTGGGTCAAGGGTTCTGCCTTTAGCGCCCCATATTTTTGCTCCAGTATGCAATTCACGGAATTAGGCTTCACTCACCTCATTCAATTTTACGGTAGTGAAGAAGTAAAATGTCACCTTAGGCACGCTAGATAAACACTGTCAGGTCATACACAGAATAAAATCCATCCTTTGTACTTGAGGGAAGGGGGAAAAACATAACAGTGTGAGGAAGTATCGGAAATGCAAATTGAGATTTAGTAGCTAGTACACCACTGTCGTAGCAATCAAGGCTGCATTCCTGCCATGGAGGGATCCGTATGAACTCCATTACAGAGGGAGCAGGCTGTGAAAGAAGAGAATGGATTGACTGGAGACTGAGACCAAATATGAAATGAAGAATGCAGAAGAACTCATTTATTCTGGAGAACTCATCCAAACATTCATCTCAAATGTATGCAGCTGTATCACTATGTTGTAAACACAGGGATGCTGTTCCGAGTGATCCATAATGATATTGCATTGTCCAGTTGCTGCTCCATAATACAAAAAGCTCAACTTGTTTAATGTGCCACCTTCCTCTATTCCATCATGTTCCAAAGCCAAACATAGCGAGTCTATGGCTCCAATGGAAACGGAGAAATCTCTTCACAACTAATGCTAAATATGAAGAAACAAACTTACAGTTTTGTTTCGCGCATCTTGATTCCTAATCCATCCCTCCTTTCAGTGAACCTACCAATTGAAGAAGAAATGATTGGTGTTGGGGGCGGCAAAACACCTATCATTTCCAGTCCACCACCAGTCCCCTGGAGAAGAAAACAGCACCCCATGGTAGCTTAGCCGAAACCAGTCCACCAACCCCCTCTGAAGAAAAAAACAAGAAGACAGGAGCTTTAATGTCCAGATAGCCTCAGGGGAAAGTCAAGATGAAGAGCGTTTTTCAGCACCTCTAAGAACCCTTGGCTGGAGAAACCTTTTTCTATCAATAAGACAAAAACTGAAACTATCACTTCACCTCCAGATTGCATCCTTTTTCCTGGAAAACATTTCCATCAGGTTTCCTAAGTTATTAGCATAATAGAATGTCTACAGATCTCATTGCCCTACACGGCCTACAGCAATTAAATGTCCAAGGAAGGTGACTTTATGGTCCTTTGAAAGTTTGTCCTAAGAAAGATTTGGTCCTAACCACACGCAAAGGCAATTATTTTGGCCAACCATGATAATATCTATTATCCCGGAAATCTGCTTAACAGAATCCAGCTTAAGAGAAGTAGCTAAGTATCAACAACGAGCAAGTCCATACGCTAATTTCGTATGTTTCATTTGCATCAGGACAACTGAAATTGAGAAGCAGCACCTCAAAGACCAGACGTCTTGCTAAAAATTCCATTAAAAATTAGTTCGTTTTGTTGATTCTAGGTGCTAGGTTGACTACGGGTTCAAAACTAAAAATCAGATGACTGACAGGAATGCAAATTGATTGCAACTTGCAAACAGCTAGACACTGTTCTTCAAGAAGAAGAAGAAAGTTCAAAACTTAGGCCTTCCCAGCAAGGTAAATTAGATAAACAGCAAACTGATAAAACAACTTTCTCTCTGAAGTGAGAAATGACACTACACTCTTTAAGGCATCTCCAAGTCAATATCCACTTAAGAGTCTTTAGATCAAACTTTCAATGCATGCTCTAGAATATAACTACTGGCCACTGTTCTCGTCCGGTGCCCAGAACTCCTAGTATATGACACCCAATCTGTTTCTACTATCTTATTTTCGATTTAGTATATCCCTGTCTTAAGGCTGTGGATATTTTTTTCCCTGATGCGGTGCAGGCCTAAAATCTGCCTCAAGAGATAGACTTCTCAAATTCTTCCCGGTGGAAAAAGAAGAACAAGCATCAGGATGCAAAAAAAAAAAACACCCAGGTACCCTAAAATTGGAAACAAGTATTTTTCATAGAACAGACTAGTTATAACTGATAACTAGTAGCTGATGCTGACAAAAGGAACTTCGGAGTTGGGAACGGGGATTGGTCACGCATATTAAAGACATTATGATGAGTGACTTAATTAAGAGTTAAGAGGATCTCAAACTTACCTCAGGTATCAGTGGTCCGATAATATACTATCCACATCAACTTGCCACCTTAAACTGTAGCACCTAAAAACAACATAGATAAAAATGGGTTATGAATTCTAATAATAGCGTATGTAACTTCTTGAGCTTTAAGATATACATATGTGTGTCAATACAGCACTTCACTTTGGTTGCATATTGACATGACACTTTTTCTGACCTAACACGAGAATTTGACACTTCGTTTCATTTCACGTAAGCATGAGTGTTTAAAAATAACCGTGTTTGACATGAACCAGTGTCTGACATTTGCAGACAAGCCTGAGAAACATGTATATCATGTATATATCCTACTTGCATTTCTCAGGTTTCCTATATACATGTATATCATGTATATATCATGTATATACACAATCATACAAGGCTCTTAAATAATATTCACAGTTAAATGCACAAACAAAACATAAGATGCGCATGAAAACCAGATCGAAGAAAACAGGGAATTTGAGGCTGTCATACACTCATACTTGATTATGTTTTAAGTTATGCTGTTAAGCCTAAGGAGACAGAAATACAGAAAGAGATGAAAACATTTGATCTAATGCCATACCTGTATTAATTGATCCAAACGAAAAAAATGATTTCCTATGTAATATTCCAAATAAACAAAATGTAAATGTAGCATAAACATGATCATAGTAGCAACTTCAGAAAGAACTCAACGATCGTCCTCTCAAGTCTCATCTGCTCCATGCAGATAGGAAAATATAAGGTGCAAGCAGACTAACCCAAACCTGTCATGGCTATACAGCTATGAGGCTCTCACTTCTCTTCTAAACGATTACTCCGTATTTCATTTACCCAGAGTTTAAGCCCAATTGCTCCCCCAATCATGATGAACTAAAGCCAACCTTCATACGCTATTACTCGTTAAATCCAAATTGACAATCCCCAATTGACAAGTGTTCTACATGCTGCAATTCAACTCAATATGAACAACCATGAACTTAACTATTTGTCCATACTCCATGTCTCCATCTTTCCTGAAGGTCCTTCTAAGATTTCCGTTAAATATTCTCTCTAACAGCATCCAATATATCACAAATCGCCCAAAACCAATGGAAATATACAGGAAAAACACAGCTCCATTGTGTATGAAATACTTGAAACCATACATAGGACTACTCAAACCAATAATTAAAGTAAAGCACATTGAAGTTTTCTTACATTGCAAGTGTTATACATGAGGTGACGCCGAGAGTTGAACAATTCTGCTTTAGGAGAATTAGCTGCACAAAAGCTTCAAAACGCTAAATTCGAGCATTTTAATGCTTAAGAGGAATAACATCAGAGGTAAGATGATTCCTCTCATTCCATGTAACCCACCAAATAGCCAAAAGAATAATCTCACAACCTTTTGAAATACAACCTTATAAATCTGCAAGAACATATTAGGCCTTATTATATGGTGAATCTAGTAGAAGCAAAGTGCCAAAGGATAAATGCTAAAGAGAAAGACCAAAGGGTAAGAGAGATAATAAAAGAAAATCAATCGGTTCTTTGTACTAACGACACAAGCATTGCACAATATTTCACCAGTAAGTCAAGAGAGATAAGTTGTTTGAGAAGTCGCCTAAATTCTTAATATAGGACTGCTGTTATCACGCATATAAATTTCATCGCCATCTTCCTGAATAACCATATCAAAATCAAGTCTAACAGCCTTAAAATCGAGGGTTCCTCCGATCATTTGGGAGATCAGAAAACGAAGAATGAGAATTGCATCTCATATAACAATTTCCTAAATAGTGGATTCCTTGAGAAAAGCAACTATAAAAAGGACAATAAACTCGGTTTTAAAGATGTCCAAGACACCATAAGTCCATAATTCATCCACTGTAAGACTGTCAGTTCATTTCTTCGCATTGCAACCAATGTCCCAATCTCCCATGAATGAATTCTAGACTCACAACAAGACCTTGGTCAATAATTCACATTTAAACCCGCCCATGAAAAGACTCCAATAACCGATCAAATATTTGAACGAGCAAGCTACTTGCTCTGCCAACAGAACTTCAGACGTCATTCTTGAGAAATTTTGATACACTCCCCTAGCACCTCAACTTCATTAATGAACCTCCAAAGCTACTTAACCTTGCGAATTTCACTCGCACTCTAAAGCCACTGTTGTGAATTAACATAATCTACACATAGTTTTCTTTCACCTCACCAACAAATCAATACAAGCTTACAAAAATCTCGTTTCAAAAACCACTAATTTAAGTATGTCACATACAACATCCTAAGAATGACATCACTATCACCATGGTTCTTTACAGATGAGGAATCATCCACATGGTTGAAACCAAATGCTTCTTGCATTATGGTGATCATGGAAGCCTAACTAACATCTTCTAAGTCCAACTGATGAACTCTTGTAGAGGACTATGATTAGCCCTTAATCAAATCACAGTGTTACATTTTGTGAATCACTTCATCTCTAATTTCCTCTACGTGATTTCCAAAGCTCATGGGGTTAAAGACATTCAATTAGCCAAGCTATCATTAGGTTGGACGGAGGGAGAGTGAACCTATATACTAATAGGATTATAAGAATTATTTCATCTGACATAAGGGTTAAGGAACCTTATTAGTCCCCATCCAATCAAGAACCGGAACACGTAATTTTAAGACATATGGAGATGGAAGGGGCACTAGTGATCTTTACTGGACAGCTTAAGAATTATTTCATCTGATATGTGTGCATCATAATCTTACCTAGACAAACTTATGTGAGCCTTGCTTAGGTCTAAGGTTCAAAGAATATGAGCATATCCCATGCTCTAAGTGAGGAGCCAAAATCTTCCACGTCCGAAAATGTACCATCGTAAGTAGGTAGAACCGAATAATGTTTTGATGTCATTTGAAGGTTCACTTTGCTGCCCTAATCTTGCTTCTTGCATTTTCAATCAGTTTCATGTAGCTAAGCAATTAATAGACTCTAATACTTGATTCACTCAAACACATGGGAGGAACAATTTGTCCTAGCCTTTGGTTAGAGACATTGTGGTGTACAGTCCCTTCCCAAGGAAGAAGAAAAATAAAAAAAGGCGGAGAGATAAAAGATCGGGGAAAGTAGCAAATTGTCCCCAAACGTTTGGGGTTATGTGCAATTTGACCCTAAACGTTTTCAAACGTGCAATTTACTCCCCAAACGTTTGAGATTATGTGCAAATCAACCCAATTTTAAAAATCCGGCAAGTAGTAGATGTAAACTTGCCGGATTTTTAAAACAGGGTTAATTTGCACATAATTTCAAATGTTTGGGGGTAAATTGCACGTTTGAAAATGTTTGGGGGGCAATTTGCTACTTTCCCCGATAAGGATCCATCAAGGTCACCTAAGATAAAGAGTTAGACATAGCAATATGTACAACGGATTGTATAAACGAAGAATCCTTTGAGATGATCAAGTCAATGTCAACAAAAGAACAAAAATCATGAGACCCACCGACAACTAAATTTGCTAAAACAACACATTTACGCACTTTGTATCATATACCAGGAGACTTGTGTACTAATTACAGTCTAATTAGAGTTTGTTGCAACACAATCCATAACATCAAGTACCTTCTGAATACATAAATAGTACTATTACAGGCCTTCAATGTAAAATGAAATATGCAAATAAATGATACACACTTCAATATAACAGTTCATCTTCAGGGGCAAGTCAGGCAACAGACCATGAGAATACACTATAATTGAATATAACAAATACTGTATTATTCAACTTGGAATGCTACCAGCAATATACCCTCAGCTTTTTCCGAGTAATACATTTCTAGTAGTGAAAGATGAGACAGATAATTCTTTCATAGACAACAGATAGGAGAGAAAAGCTAACTAACTTCACCGGAAAAATTACCTTACTTCGATAGATGATAAGTTTAGGATGGGTTGGAATGTTTAAGTCATGTTCTTTCTCCACCGAAGAGTATATCCAGGTTTTTCTTTTCCCTGCAGTTAAGAAATGTATAAGCCATAAATTGACTGTAATTTTCCTGTCTTAATCATCAAGTTTTCTGCTGTCAAAAAAAAAAAAAAAAAAAAAAAAATCATCAAGTTTTCCAAAGCATTCGATAAAAAAAAGTAACAGTAAGAAATGCATGTGTGAACGCTTTGGAAAACTTGAATGTAATCCCGGGAATCAACCATGAAGGACTACAAGAAGAAGGCACAAAATTCAACTTTTCAAAGTAAATTTTACACATAGTGATTGACACTAACCAATTTCTTATTCTGAGTTTCTGACTGTGTGGTTTCAGTTTTGGCAAAGGGAAGCCGCAAACCTGAGGCAACAATTGCAGTTTTTACAAGAAAGTCACAGGTAAAGTGTACTACTTGAAAGTTTTAACTACCCAAAAGACATGGCCGTGGAGGTATCGTAAAAGCTCTTAATTAGTTGGAAACGTACTGCTCTCAAGTGAAGGACAAAAAAAAATACTTGGGCACTGATATTACACTTAAATATTTCAATGCTCTCAGCAACAGCAGAATAACATCGCTGCTATGCCTGAAACTTCAAGTTTTGATGGTTGCAGGAGACTTATGGGAGAAGAACTTTCAGATTTGACCATCAAAGAGTTGCAGAGTCTGGGTGATCAATTGGAGATAAGCTTGAAAAATGCACGAATGAGAAAGGTTCAAGGCAGTTTCAACTTTCACTACCACCTTTTACCTCTAATGGCCTAATTCAACATCCAGACACTAAGTGACAGCATACTGATTGACTACTTTGCTGCTGTTTGCAGGAGCAACTCCTATCAGATGAGATAATCGAGCTTAATCGACAGGTATCCTCAATGACAGGTATCTATCTATTCATTCATCTTGAGGAAGTTAGGACAGGAATTTAACAGGTATTGACCATGATGTAGGCAGCCCTCATTCACCAGGACAACGTTGAACTCTATAAAAAGGTTGACATCATGCAACAGGAAAATTCAGAGCTACATAACAAGGTAAGGAACATTCACCAGTGTAATCCTCTTTAGCAATGTGTATGAGAATGATGATATATTATATGTCATGAATCACAGGTGAATAGTCGACAACATGTAAATCAAATAGAGTATCATACATACGTTTCACATAATGTCAGAAATGGTCATCCGATGCATGGACCGATTGATCTACAGCTAAGACCGCCAGAACAGCTAGGCAGGGAAAAACCCACAAAACCCGCAAAACCTGCAAAGCTAAGGTATTCAATATCGCTAATACTTTAATTTTATTAACTGAACCAGGGAAATAGTAAAGTACATTACCTAATCTGTATCTTGTTTGTAGCTTGCAACTGCATTAGCACAATCGGAATTTACAGAAAGAGACACAAGATTCAGTAAAACATACAGATTTGGTATGGTATGATACATATAGCTAATTTATGGTTGCTGTAAATAAGAAGTGTGTGTATTTGTATCCCTAAATCCTAATGCTGTGTTTACTCATTTACTATGCTTTGTACTTGTAGAGCCATTGCTTTTACGTTAATGGCCAGGGAACGTTATTGTACTAAACCTGCACTTTGGACCGGGTAGAATGTAGATGCTAAGTGAACATGTTTAGCACTTGCTACACTATCTACTACTACTATATCTGATAATTTTTTAATCAAAGGTAAATAAATGATTGAACGCTCTTAATTCCCTAAAATTCAAAGGGGAGAGTAGGAGTGTTGTTAAATCCTTTCAAAATCGAAAGGGGACGATAAAAAAAGAATGGGGGGAGGGAGTATAAGACAACGAAGTTCAAAACCGTAAATCGTGATGAATAACATAATGTCCTATGATTGCAGCTATTCTATATCAATGGAGTTATCATGTTATTGTTATGTCATTTAAGATCCAAGTTTTCCACCTGCAAAATTGCAATTAACATCCAATAATAAGTAAATTTTGGTTCATTTTTGCATGATGGTGAACATATATACTCACTGAAAATTACAGTACAGAAAGGGGGAGAAATCGTCAACTTACTATAATGATTAGACACAAGGGAATTTGGTCATGGAATAGCGGGATATATGCCTATGGCAATAAGTCTCCCTTGTCACGGTCAAGTATCACCCAATAAAACAAAAGTAAGAGTGAGTGTCTAGGTAATCACAAAAGGCTTGTCTTTATCTTCTAAGTGGATTTATTTGACCCGTCATAAGATATTACCGTCAGAAATGAGAATTTTGTGATGCCTATGGTAAACGGAGATTTGTTTTTGAGTGAAAAAAGGTAAATAATGATTGATTCAATCCTACTTGCACTCTGCAATCAGTTGATAAAAACGAGCATGTCCGTTTAAGATTAACCGGATTAAAAAGCACTACATTTGAATAAAGGATTATTTCACATGAATAATCCATCCTATTGGTATTCATCTTATATTAATCCAACCTTTATATTAACCCACGTTAATACGAACTATCCCATAACCTTCCGAGCTTGCACTTAACAAATAATATGACCTGCTATTTCCGGTCCTCTTATTCATCTTCATCTTCTTTATCATTCTTCCTGGTCTTCCTCCATTACTAACCACTTTTGTTTCAGATTTTTTTTTCCAAACAAGCTTCTTCATTTAAATTCATACACCCATATCTTACTTTCCTTAATCTTCATCCCCTATCTTAAACAACCCCTCCCCAAACTCTCCCCTAACCTGCCACCGACCAACACCAGCCTGATCACTGCTCCGAAATATGTTGGACCCCACAAACACTGTCCATACTTACCCCTTAATCTTCAAAGGCCCCACAAACACTTCAAACCATGGTCACCATGATAAAAATGATCGACACCATGGTCACCATCATCACTTAACATACAAATCAAAACCCCAAAACCAAACTCCATCAACGACAATTCACCAACAAAACCAACCTACTCTGCCGCACCATTTCCGCACCAGCTACTACCCCACTAGACCACCACCGTCACTTTATGCTACCCCAATAGTGTTTCTAATTTCAAACACCCATGCCGCACCATTAAGCTACATTATGCTTTTGTTTCTGATATCAATTCATAAATCCAATACTAGTATAAATCCAATCCACCAAAAATCAATTTATTAAGTATGATATATCAATTATCAAGTGAAAATAAATAAGCACATTAACAATTGGGAAAAAATTAGGAAATTAGGGTTTGGAGAAATTGGGGAAAAAATTGAGAAGTGGCAAGGAGTGAAGGACTTGCGTAATAAGCAGACTGGTCAGTTGTCGGTGGTGACGCGGTGTATTGAACTCGTGTAAGCCGTATTGGTGTTGGTCAGTTGGTGTCGAGAAGAGAATACTGAGCGAGATTAGTGATGGACTGATTTGATGGTGTTCGGCAACGTGGTTTGGTGGGTAGAGGGTTTAGGTGATGGTGTGCCAGTGGTGGTGGTTGTAGGTGGTCGGTGACTTAAGTGTTAGTGAGGGAGAAAGGTTAGATGGAAGAATTTGTGAGGGGCATAACAGTGTAAGGGTTGTTAGGGATTAGAAGGGGAAGTCATCATACTCAATATTACTCATCAACAAGTTACCGGTCACTTGAGTCTAGTACGAGAAAAGTGTGTAATAGTTCGTATTAATGTGGGTTAATATAAAGGTTGGATTAATATGAGATGAACACCAATAGGATGAATTATTCCTGTGAAATAATCCTTGAATAAATATCACTATATATTTTCTTACTTTAATTGGGTAGATATTTATGACCAATTTTAAGCTGACTCCTGGTATTTTAAGTTTAAAATAAATATATTTGGTCTTAAATAAGAATTTATGATTTGCTCTAATTAATAAGTTTACCATTTATGGGAAAAATCATGTGTGATTTTCACCAATTATTGTAAAAGAAGATTTGTTTTTTAAAGACTTGTTTTTTAGTGATTATTTGGCACGTTAAATTAAGAAGAATATTTAGAGATGTAAATTTTGTTTAAATAAAAAAATTTACGATTTTTTTTTTGTAAATCACCCGTTTTGGTAAATCACTCCAAAAAAATCACCTAAAACTTTCAAATTTAGAATTTTTTTGTATAATATTCCTATTTCATATTGGAGATAACGTATTTAAGAAGGAAATTGCCCAAATATAAATTTCCTTTATTTAGAGCTTGCAAAAGATATTGTACATGTATCCTCAATCTAGTAATATATAAGTACATACATGTATATAAAATATTAGGAATATTACTTAAAGATTTTGGAGTCATTGTATATCTTCCGTCTTTCCTTCTTTATCTTTGTGAATATTACTAGTGTAACTCCCGTGCTATAGCACGGTTTTTCTAGATGGAAATGTAAGAAAAATTAACAATTAAACTATTGGTATTTTTCTATTTTCAATTATACAACATATATTTATTGTGTACAAAATCAAAATATCATTAAAATGAATTAGGGGAGTAGTTAATTAGAGAAATATACTAAGTACTGTAAGTAGTAGTTAGCAATGTAGGCGGAAAAAGTTTGAGATTTGTTATTTTTTTTTTTAGTAAAAAGGGGATGTCAAATGATTCTCTAAAATAATAATTATTGCATTATTGAAAAATTTAACAACTTTTAATTTATAATTTAATACTAACTTTATTTAATTTTAATGAAAAAATAATAATTATGAATTTAATAAAAAGATTAGAGTTATAATTATTAAAACATATTTATTGAAAAGATAATTTTATGATACTTATTTCCTAATTTAGGTAGATGCTTTTGGAGGGAAAACTAAGAGAATTTTTATTCTCTTAGTAGTAGGGGGATGTTCATATCTTAAGTTGTATATTTACCTTATTCTACTATCAAGTTTAGGTAATTCTTTGCATAGCTTTCTTCTCCTACAATTCATTGTATAAGTATAAATAGGATGTATTGTATACATTGTTGATCATCAATAAAATTCATAACCTTTCTCAACATTTGTTCTTTCACTAAAATAAAAAATAAGAGTACAGGAGAACAAAATCGAATTATATTTTCTAGTTACAATGGCGGATAATAAGATTACTCAAATCATTATCCTTGCTTTGATTGCTTTGATATTGATAAATTCAGGTTTTTCTTTCCCTACTTTGTCAAGTCCTTGCTTTTTTTTATGACTTATCCACATTATTCAACTTTATCACATGTCTCTTATAAAGTATTTAGAAATTTAATCTCAACATTTTTTCTTCATCACTTTGATTAATCAAAGCGTCTTGCTTGTGACGGGCTAATCCCGTTACAAGCTGAAGACCTCTCACAAAAAGGGAGAGGGGACAAGGTAGGGCACCTTCATGTGCTTCCCCGCTCACCTCTCATGGGTAGTTTGTGAGAGGAAATGGTATCCGTCACAAGCTTGTGACAGATATCGCAGTCACAAATGAGATTTTGTGTTGATTAATAGGACATTGTTTAACGGTTCAAGGTGTTCCATGTACGTAGATCGATAGTAATGTGACAAACTAACAAAAAATGCGAAAATACATTTTCACTAAAAGATTAAGAAATTGGTTTATTATTCATTTGGATATTCAAAATTGTAATAGTGCTAAAATATAAATTTGTCCCTTTTATTAGACAAACATGTACTATTTTAGTATTTTATAGAAACTAAAATAATTTGCCCCTCGAGTTAAAGAGAACAACGTTTTTTTGTAGAAAATGATAGTTAATGATTTAGGTGCAATTTGTGGTAGTTCAAAAAGGAACCAAAAAAATAGAATTGGAAGATAATTAAATTGATATTAGGAATCCATTAGGGCCGACTACCATTAGGGTTTACCCTAATAGGGTTTATTATATATACGCCCTATGTATTGGATCAGAAACAGAACATTAATAATACAAATGTTTATGCAATTCCCCCCTTCCTATAAATCTATCAATTGAAATAATTTTAAAGGAAAAGTAGACAATAAAAATGGAATTGAAGGAGTATAATGTGAATACATAACAAGAAGCATACTTTGTGTTATAATTTATAAGTCAGAAGATCGTAAATAACACCTGATAAATTAACTTGCTCAATTTTCACGAAAATACAATATACGAAGTATTATTATTGACAATATATGTGCTTAATCTGTAAGCACCACGAATCTTCAATATTAGGTTATTGACAATGACTTTGATTTTTTTTTTCGAAGGATTTGAAGTTGAAGCATTGAGGAGGGTGGATGGTAAAGAGCGGTGGGATTGTTTCCCTGATTTCCATGAGAAATGTGAAGCAGTGAGATGTAACAATTATTGTCTAGATTATAAAAAAGGTGGTGTATGTCGTTCTATGGCTCCTGGACAGAGGCTTGTTTGTTGTTGTGATATGTCTTAACTTATCATTGTCGACATGTCACAATTGCCACACAAATTTAGAAAAAAAGGGAGTCAAAAGTACGATCTTATACATCTTTAGATGTTAAGATTAATTGTTCTTTTTCATTTGAGAGATAATAAACTTGTTCTCATTTAAAATCTATTGTCTAATGGTTTCACACACAGTGGCGGATCTTGGTCAGATTTTTAAGGGGGGCCGAATTCAATGAAATAATAAAAGGCGAGTTTGCATATTTCGTGTTTCAATAGTGGTTGTTCATATATTTTGAAATTTTCCGTACATTCTTATGAATACATTCCTCATCGTGTATCTAATGATATAAATTTCATAATTTTTCATCTTACTTTTTCCTAAAATTATAAACCGATCATGCATTTGAAAATTGAAACAAATTACAATTTAAACAGAAGATGATTGACTTTATGCTTATAATGGAAACGATCCTAAGATGCGAAAATCAAGTAAATTTTAGTTTTTTTTTTTTCATAATAACTGTATGCTTATAATGGAGACGATCCTAAGATGCGAAAATAGAACGTAACAAAATTGTCTCAACTAACAATTTATAAAAATTGTAGAATAAGACAATCTCGTAGTATGAGACGGTCCCTTTATATAAAATTTATTTATATGTTTTAATTATTGCACAAGTTAATATACGGAGTAAATTATATTATAAGTTGGTAAATTAAATAAGATAAAAAACCGCTAAAATAGATAAACTTGTAAATGATAATAATAGACTTAGTAATCGGTGGTCGTATTTATTAACATCAAATTGTTGGGTATGTCTGAATAAATCACTAGGGAAAAAAAAAATAGATGTTGGACTTTTTATATGAGAAAATGGATAGTGTATTTAGTTTCATACTCCTACATATTGGGCTTTGAAATAGAAAAGATTAGGAACACTATTGACACTTGTGGAGTTGTGGTGTGAGCATTAGGGGGGCTAGCTGTTTGGTTAACTTATTAAATTGGCCTATTTGCCGTTAGAATTTGGAGGGGGCTAAATGACAGGGGGGGCCTGGCCCCTGTGCAGGTAAGAAGAGATCCGCCCCTGTTCACACATAATTAATACTTTAATGTTTAAGCAATATGCTCTTGTGTTCATCTTTATATGGTGTGCACCAATCGGTATTATAGGTTATAAACCCGAGCTCGAGTCTAACTTCATGTTCTTGGGATTACCATTCTCATAGTCGTGAAATTTCCCTCTATTCTTTATTTTTCATTATAAAAGTCACAACTTTTGGGCTTTTTTCAAGCAATTTTAGGTGTTGTTTGACCAAGTTTATGTGAAAGAGCTTTTACTTCTTAGAAGGAGTTTTTTCATAAACTACTTTTTGAAAAAGCTGTATTTGTTTGGCCTAACTTTTGAAAAAATAGTTTATTGACAAATTGATGTGTTTGGCCTACTCCCAATTTTCTAGCTTTTTAGTTTTTTTTTTTTAGTTTCATTTTAACTAACATTATTAATAATATCATCTTTTGAATAAGAAAACTTATGTTAAAAGAATCACGATTTTGGTAGAGTTGCATATTTGATGGAAAAATTGTTGATGCATACTTGATGATATTCGGATATGAAACATAAAAAATCAGTTTTCTCAAAAATACAAGTTACATACAAACATGCACACATTAGACATACAAACATGCACACCTTTTATCATCTTTTGATTTGTGTGGTTTACAGCATACATACATGCACACAGCCACACATGAGATCATCATCATCCCCTTACAAATTAATCTAAAACGATGAAAGAATTAGATAATTACCTGATAGCATATTGCTTGATATGACAATCAAAAAAAATTTTTAAAGTTCAAAGACGGAGAGTATAGAACGGGAGAATAGAAGGAACATGGGTTTGTTGATAAAATGATGGCGGTAAAAAAAGCATTGTATTGGCGCCTTAATTCAAAGAGTTTTCGTGAGAAGTTGAAGCAGAAGTACCAATTTGGTGCTTCTGTTTCTAGTGGCTTTTTTTTAGCTTATGACTTTTGAAAAGTAGTTTTTTATCTCCCTAAATTGTAGTGTTTAGCCCAACTTCTCCTTTTACAATTAAAAAAGCACTTAGGAAGCTTGGCCAAACATGCCCTTAGTTTAGTGCAAATTTGTTTGTTAAGTAGTATGATTGAGCTTCATTAGATGCGGGCGTGCTAAAATGTATAAGAGAATATTAAAATGACACCCTTGCTTATGAATTAGAAGGCATCTTCCAAGGCAAAAATGAGACAGATTATGATAAGTGTCATGCTTAGTTTTTGGAATTCAACTAGGCTATATCCTTATTTTGGAAACAAAGGGCAAAGTGGTTACACTAGGGTGACCGGTGACGCTTGCACAATTTTTTTTTTAACTCAGTCAAAGAAATGTACAATAGAAATTTAATTATGGGTATCAAAGAAACTGATAATTGGTGTTTTGATGAGAACGAAATCAGTAGTATTTTTAGAAGTTTCTTTATGAATCTTTTTGAAACCAATTCGACCCAATCATCTTTTCTATTTGAGATGATTAAGCATAAGCTTCAAAATGATCAAAAGGGAATTATTATGTAAGCTGTTTATTCCGAAGGAGGTTAAGATGGTTGTTTTTCAAATGGGTTCTAACAAAGCCCCATGTTCGGATGGTATGCCCGCTATTTTCTACCAAAAGTACTGGTTTTATATTAAAAATGAAATTAATGATGTTGTTCTCTCCATCCTAAATACTGGACATGTGCTCAAAATAGTGACACATAACCATATCCCAAAGATAAGAGCACCCTAACACAAGTAGCAAATCACTAGCTCAACAAAGGTAGACAATGTTATATGTGGCTAAAAAAGGGGAAGATTTGGGCAATATTTATAAGCAAACAAGTGAATGGCTTCTAAATGCAATCATGATAGCAATACTTATACAAAATGGAACAAAAACCCATACTTGTGCGTATAGATGTAACGCACACCAAGACAAGAAACTACACACACCTAGATGAGACCGAATATAGATGTACCGGCCTTTGGAAGATCTACCTTACCATATATGTAGCTTGCCAATGTCAAGATCACGTCTACTTTGTACAAAATCCATCCCTCGCCCACTATGTCAAGACATCCCCATGCAAGCAAAGCTCGTCAATAAGCATGAATCATTAGCTTAAAAAGCTACAATGGGAAATGCAAGGAGGAATGATATTATGCATTAGACAAAAGGGTGGACACAACAAGACACCAAAGTTTATTTTATTTTTCAATTTTTTTTCATTTTTTCAATTTTTTTGGATTTTTGAATATATGAAAGCAATAAAGCAACAAGACACACTAAATCCCTTCCCCAAGCTAGAACAACACATTGTCCTCAATGCGTAAAATGGGTTTAAGAGCAAAAACCCACAAATAAGGACAAATAAAACCAACAAAGGGAGATGAGGATGACACATGCGGAAATAAGGAAAAGAAAGAAAGCATACAACCGCGTAGAAGCTCCCCCAAGCTAGCTTGAAAACAGGGCAAAGTCCAATCCATGTAGCAAAGTACTTGCAAAGGACAAGCTACTACATATGAAAGCAAGCTAATTGTCTTAACTATTACAACCAAATTGAAATTGCAAATGTCCAAAAACTGTAAATTGTCTTAACAACATAAAGAAACACGGGTTGCTTCCCGAGAAGCGCAATTTAAAAGTCTTGCTAGCCTCTTATTCTCCTTAAAAATGATCCATCCTAGTCTTTAAAAAGCAAGTCAAAGCCCTTAGAAGTCGATCATATAGCTGCGCATGAGCAATACAAAAGCAAATGTAAACAATTGATAAGATATAAGTATGAAAGATTAAAGGTAAGAAATAAGATATCTTATCAAAGCGCATATGAGAGACTTCAGAAAGAACCACCGTACTACTCCACTCGTCATCAAGAGATGAACCATCATGCTTAAAACTATGAAACAAACCGTTAGTGCTCAAATATCATTATAAATGGTCTTAAATTGGTGGCATGAAGACTCAAGGAGACGGAACTCATAAAAAATGGGGGGTTCATCCCACTTAACATCTAAATTAGTATCACTAATTCCTCCATCAACCTCAAATGAGTCAACTACACCCTCCGTGAAAAGATTTTCTAAGGTTTCAAATGACTTGGCACTACGCCAAATCGGACCATCAATAAGGAGCGTATCACAACGGTTTAATGCATTTAATAACGACACTTAGATTACCGTTTTCAAAATATTGGCAGAAACCTAGACCGCGCTAATAAGAATAACGGTTTCCATCGAAAACCGTTCTTATTATAATGTGACAACGGTTGTTTAACAAACCGTTATCAAAAACGTTTAATGGTTTCCATAAACTCGTTATATAATCACCCTTCTCAACGGTTGTTAGACAACCGTTACCAGTTTAAGAAAACGGCGTTTCGAAAACCGTTACTAAATTAATACTAGCAACGGTTTTTAGTACCCATTGTTATGTTATAACTACGGGTTTCTTGTAACCGTTATCATTTTCTATTATGATATAACGGTTCCTCTATACCCGTTGCCATTTATCATTTACGGGTGAAAAATAACCGTTATATACTTTTTTCAATGTAAAATATTCAACCGATGCATGTATGATAAATAATGAACCGTTGCATGCATTGTTTTGTTTGACCATTATTTACTATCCGTCCATTATTATATCCACACATGCATACATATTTTCCTATAAATATATCACTTATAATGTGATCAATTAACCATATTCACCAATTCAACGCCCAATTAATCATAGCCTATAATTTAATTAAAAATATTACACTTCGATCACCATGTCGTCGTCGTCTTCTACACCTGCCGAATCACAATCAAATATGCGCTATGTCCATCCTATAACGTGTATTATACACAACCTTCCAATCAAATATGATAACAATGGTAAGGCTTTTTCGTGAAGTTTACTTGGATGAGAGATATGCTTCGTCAAGGTGGTTATACGAACGTTAAAAAGGTCCACCCAGCTTGGACTAAAGTTCATGGTTTTCTTGCTTACGCAATGATCGAGTTTGAAGGTTTTGGGAAGAAGCTGGAATCTTTTCGTCAAGCGAGAAAACTCCAGGCAAGATACGAGGATCATGATGCTGGGAAGAAAAATTATTATACGGATGATGTGTTACAAGCGCAATATTTATGGATTGCAACCGATTGTGACATTAATCTATTAAGAACATATCGGCACTATATTGACACTGTGCCTCGTTCATGGGAGGCAGAACAAGTGTCTCTTAATAATCCACATATTGAATTCCCAATATTTATCGCAATCGTAGGGGAATTACAAGATGATTATGTTAATTAATTATTATTATTATTCTAATTAATTGTTTTAAAACCACGCGTCTTTTTGAAATGTGTTTTTCTTGAATAATATATGCATGGTAGTATATTTTATTGTCTAATTATTTATTGCAAGTTACGTAGGTTTAAAATATTTGTTAACTTTTACATTAAATTAATTACCAACGGTTTTGAAAAAACTTATAAATTTGACTATAAATGTTAAAGCATCCTTTACTAACATTCATTAATCAAATCATAATATTTCATCCCATTACACAAATTCGAAACAACATGGCAATGAACCCTAATTTTATCAACAACGAAGAATGGCTTACACAAACGATTGAAGATGATGGGAAGGTTCTCGCTGGGCTTCCCGCCGATCAACACCCATTAATCAAAGCATCCCTTGAACATCAACGAAATTATTGGATTAAGAGACGTGAAACAGTCCGGCTTGTCAACAAAGCCTCATCATCATCATCATCATCTTCATACCCTCGTCGGCGTGTTACTCGCAACTTGACTGCAGCCAGAGATATGTTGAGTTGTACTCTTCCAACCTTATCTCCACATGCAAGTCGTGTCCTTGCATATATTCAATCTGTTATTGCAAAATATGAAGCCAATGACCCGGAATTTAGCGGTATACCAGAGTGGCGTGATTGGTGGCAGATTGAGAAGTGCTTTTTACACTTAACCGGGGTTGTTCCGGCTTATTATACATCTTTTGATTTCTGATAAATGTTGTAATGTATTTGGTTTAATATTAAATGAAATGATCATTTTGAAGTGTTGAGTTATGCTTGTTTGATTTGCTTCCATTTTTTGAACTCCATAGATCAGTCAGTAATCAAGATCCAGATTGCTGCTACGTAATACTCATCAATAATGGTTCACCTGCAACCGTTGTCAATTGGTTCATCAACAACGGTTCACCTACAACCGTTGTAAATTGGTTCATTAACAACGGTTACCCTACAACTACAACCGTTGTAAATTTGTTCATTAACAACGGTTCACCTACAACCGTTGTCAATCATGACATTCTAACTTCAACGTGCACCGTTTATTAATTGTTTGACCATACGACTCAATATATTAAAAAAAATAAATAAATGTAAGATATGACGATACGACTCATTATATTAAAAAATAATTAATTGTTTGACTATACGGTATTTTTTAAGTCCTGTGCCAGTGGCTAATATTTCTCATAATTCTTGATTTGACCAATGCACAGACAGTTTAGATATTTTTTATTGAATCAAGGTACAAATATTGTGATTTCATGGGTGCAGAGGGATCGTAAGTTGTCAGAAGAAGTAGAAAATAAAATATTAAGGGAATTGCGGCGTCAACCGAGCTATATTGAAAGCGAGAAGAAAATGGATGCGTTACGAGAAAGGTTAAAGGAACAATTTATGTTTATTAATTCTCATTGGGTTGTATTTAGGAAACCAATTGAGGAAAGAAGTTACATTGGGTTGTGTATAATTTAGTCTTGAATTTCCATTTTCCCTCACTTGCTATCCCCAGTTGCCTAATTGAGGAAAGAAGTTTGTACTAACTTAATACGGATTACCAAATATGGAAGATGCTTTTTTTTTTTGCGGGAAAAACTTGACACAATGAAAGATAAATGACAACGGTTAGGCACCAACCGATGTAATATAATGAAAACAATTACAGGTTTATAATCAGCCGTGGTCATATTGCAAAATACAGAATACGGTTTCGCTTAACCCGTGTTTACTAGTTTCAATAAAATATTCAAACAACACACATGCAAACCTTCTCCTTGCCCACTTAAAACCCTCGAACACTGAGTTTCCCAAGAATCACTACTATTTGCTGTCATCGTCGCCGTCGCCGTCATCGTCGCCTCTGCCGTTGCCATCCCCATTGCCTCTGCCGTCCCTCCCGTCATCGCCATACCGGGGCCGGCTTCTCCTCTTTGAAGAAGTAATAATAAACCCTACTCCTTCGTCTCATTATCTTAATGTATTTTTTTTCTTAGTTGTGATATTATCCCCTAATTATCTTAGGTTTATTGTGTGTTAAACAACACCTATTATTTTAAGGAGTCATTTGGTTCAAAAGGTCGGAATGGATTGGAATGGAATGAGATACTATGAGGAGATGTATTTAGAATCCCATACCTATTATTTATTGTTTGGTTCACTCTAAAATTGTATGGAGAGAAATGAAGTTTGAAACCTGAGTGGGAAAGTGGGTATGGGATTCCAAGGGGTTGAACTGGAATTAGAATCCATCAGGATTCTAACTCCATTCCAAAATGCCCCAACCAAACTTTAGAATCACTCAAATTCCATTCCCACACCCCCAAGTATATTGCGTGTTAAACAAATCTATATTTTTTGTATACTATGTGATCATTTATTTGAGACGATGCTCCTGCTATGTTGACTTAATGCTTAAAGTTAGTAGTTTGTTAATTTCTAGTTTAGATATGGGTGGAAAGCGGAAAAGAAATCATGGGAAAAGGTCAAACGAAGAAGATTCAGGTGATGAGAATAATTTGGAATCGGATACTGGGTGAATGACCCATAGGGTTTCCCTAGAAGCAATAGAAAGAGGGATACCTAATAAACTTGAATGGGATCCATTAACGGGGCTGCCAGATGGTTATTTTGCTGTAAATTTCGCGACTTGGATTGGTTATTGTGTAAGAGAGTATGTGCCTCTCGGTTTGCCGCGTATCAATCAGTTTAGTCAAGACCTGGAGGAAAAGCTATGGGGGAGAATAAAGGTATGTATATACAATAATAAATGCAGTGAGATGAAATTATCTTAGTATTCGATATATGCTATTAGTCGAAACTAACCAAATATGCTCACCATATATGCAGGCAGCTTACACTGTCCCCCAAGAACATGATGGTTGCCTAAAAAGAAAGATAGGGGATTCCTTCAGAGCATGGAAGTCAAAGGTTGCTCAGAACCACTTGTTCGACAAGAAGACCGGGGAGATAAACAAGAAACCACCAAAGAAGAAGTATCAGTTTGTCAGCCAACAAGATTGGATTAACTTTATTGCTTATAGGCAGTCTGACAAGTATAAGGTAATTTATCTGCGACTCATTGATATCACTTTATTAGTAATCACTTAATAAGTAATGAAATATGCTTATGTTACTCGATACAATTCATTTTATGAAGACTATGAGTAGGCAGAACCAAGGGAACATTTCAAAGAAAGAGAGCATCATTCATGGCTCCAGAGGTGGTTATAGATTGATTAAGAAGAAGTTTGGAACTGTCAATCGTCACGATGCTTGGGTGGTCGGTCACACTCCTAAGAATGGATAGTTAGAAACTCCATATGATAAGGCCGTCAAAGAGAAAATTGTAAGTTTGAATAAATATGTCACTCCTACCACTGGTGGTCGGTTATATAATTGTGAGTTTAAATAAAATTTAGTTGCATAATGGTTTTATGTGTATGTAGAGGATCTGTGAGAATGAGGTACAAGAAGAAAAATGGAAGCCTGAAGGACGCGATGACATTCTTGCTAGGGCAATCGGCAAAGCAGAGCATCCAGGTCGTGTGAGAGGGGTATCAACGCATGTTGGTATCACTAAGTATTTTGGGAAAAATACTAGAAGGACAATGAGTGGTGATGATAGAGTATATAAATACTGTATTTTATTCAACATAATTTATATATATTCTGAAATTATATTAATTTTAATCATATTCATTTCTACTAAACAACTACAAACAATGGCCAGGTTGATACTCAGAATGGTGGAAACGGGGGATAAGCCATCTGAAGAAGAGTTGGTTATGGTTCGGCAAGTTATAAGGAAGCATGGGAGAAGAAAAAAAGAAGCGGGCATGCGAAGTGAGAAAGACACGACAAAGGATCAAGATGGGCCAGATGAAGAGGAAGCCATGAAGGCAGGGGAGAAGGACGTGGAGGTGGGAGCCGAAGACACGTTCTTATCATCTCCAATTCCGGGTTTTGACGAGGTATTAGCTACTACGACTAGTTTATAATTGCTATATATATACCAATTAATTAAATTTATTATTTAAAGTAGTGCATGTATATATACTAATTAATTAAAAATATGAAAGTCGTTTTCAAGAAGCCTTGTGTTCTTTACTACCAAACCTCTACAGTGGCATCGGGCAGAATTGCTGTTGCTAGGGGAGTTGAGGTTGAAGGCAATCAAGCCCCCCTGTGAGGGATGGAGGTAAGTGAAAGTGACCGAGTTATATATGGAGAAGTTTGGTATTCTAATAGTACCATGTAGTGAAAATTGGCTTTTGCTAGATGCCGTGGGTTTTATTGTGCAATGGCTTGAAGAATTCATTACTGTTGACATCTCCAGGGTAGTTATGCTAAAACGAACACATTTTATATAATGAACGCCTTTAAATTTATTAGGGTAACCTTATCTAACATATAGTAAGTATTTGGATTTTTACATTTTCAGGAGTTACACGAAGCCATTATGGCTGAAATTAGGACTACTACGTCAACACCCAAAGTCACTGATTCAACTGCCTCTCCACCCAAAATTCAAGAGGTAGTGATAATTTGAAAAATAGATTGTGAGTTTTTCCTTTTTTTTGTGGTTATTTAAATTATATATGACGTCTCGTATAATATATATTTTTTTTTCTAAATTGTAGACCGGGGTTAAATCTACTCTTGCTGCACACAACATTGGTGTTCCTCTTAAACCTAAATATCAGACCGATGATTATAAGCAAAAATTGAGTACTCCAACGTTCGTAGCTTTGCACCAGCTGGCTGAAAGGAAGCTAGCTGTCGGGGAAGTACTCATGATTGACATCGAAGAGGATGTTATGGGTTTCGGTTTCACTATTTATATGGATGGGGAATCACTGTGTGAGTTTCTCGACCTTGATGAGTTAGATGCTATGCACATTGGAATTTGGATGAAGTAAGTTTTTTAATTAAAACTTGGCATTTGGTTTTACGAATAGTGATGTTTATTTAAATCATCAATGAAAATAACATTATTCGTTCCATTTGACGTAATAAGTACCTGTGTACACACATGGCTGAGGGAAACTATGTTTCTCATGACTACAGATTCGTGTCACCTAAATTGTTCTCTCATAAGTCCTTTGGATACACATACAGCGAGTACAACGAGAGAATTATTGAACGGTTGATGACGCCCAAAAGCCTATGGTTTGCCCCATACAATGAGAATCAGTATGTATAGTAGTTTATTATAATGAATCACGATTCTATTCATTTATTAACACGCTTACATGCATGTATATGAACTAACAGTTCAATTTTCAATATTTCATAGCAAGCATTGGCTGCTAACGACAATTAGTGTGCAAAAAGGCATAGTGTACTGGGTTGACTCTTGCGGACATCCTCCCACTGAGAAATTTGTAAAGATGATGACTGAGTAAGTTTACAACATGTCATTATAATGTCAATTGTTATTGTATGACCTTTGATGACTAGGATCCTTTTAATGTCCCATTAGTATTACTGAGCCAAATGCTAATTATAATTTCCTGTATATATTTAAGAATTAGTGTGTTTCAAACAATTGGAGCATCAAGTCCAACTTTGTCACGATAAAAGTAAGTGTATTCTTAATAATTACTCCTATCATTTAATTTATGTTTATGCCAGAGGTTGATCTAATTTAGCTTATTTGTATGTGATTTATATAATAGTCTCATGTACAACAACCAGGCAGCAACGAATGCGCCTTTTTCTGTTGTCGGTCTATGTGGGAAATTATCACCCGAAAGTATATCGACATACCCTCACCGGTTAGTGTGTTTTAATAATTATTTCAAACGTAACTTGGGTTTAATTTTGTGTAATATTTCATTATTCTGTCTATTTTGATTAAGTATATTTTGATTTGTAGTTCCCACCTTCAATCAACAAAGACCCAACCTATTCGAAGGAAGACATCGCCGACATGAGAAATAAGTGGGCCACTTATTTTCTTTTATTACCGGAGTGTCAATAATTCGCTCATTATGTATGTGTGTATATAGAGCCATGTGTATTTAGTTTTGGTCACCCTGTTTACAATATTTTGATGCTGGGTTGAATAGATCAATCTGTGTAATATTTTGATGTTGCAGGATTGAAATTTTGCAATGCGCAGCTGCTGGAACCTGCTAAAATAATTTTTTTAAAAAAATATTTATAAATTCGATCACGGTTAAAAATAAAACCGTGGTCAATAAATCTATTGAAAACGGTCGCATTTAAATAGAAACCCGTTGACATATTCATCCATAATATAACGGTTTAATAATCACAAACCGTTGTCGAATTCATGACATTTAAAACGGTTTAATAAGCATAAACCGTTGTCATATTTACTATTTTACAACGGTTGTGTTTCATTAAAACAGTTGTCATAGGTTTCGGTAGAGCATTCAGACTAATATTACCACGGTTTCAATATTATAGATAACGGTTTTTGAACCGTTCTTAATATTGTATTACGGTTATCTGAACCCCTTATTTTTATTTCATAACGGTTCCGCCTTTTTAACAACCGTGGTCACAAAATAACAACGGTCGATGTAATAACGGTTCCATATTTTGTATTACAACAGTATATCACCTTATCTAACCGTTGTTGCAACGATTATTTGGCGTAGTGCTTACAACTCCTTTAAAACATTAAGACATGGATTTTACGATTCTCATTGCCCTGTTATCGAGAAGGTCATTTATGACATTGTCGTCAATGCAGTGACGCCAGTGTGACCGAGAATTCGGGTGTTGGAGCAGGCTTAATTCGACTGCAATTCCATGATTGTTTCGTGAGGGTAAGTAATATTCCGCAACTTGTTCGTTTTTTTTCAATTCTTTGTTGTTTGATTTCCTTTGTTTCCCTAACACATCTCACTTTACCTTGTTGCTCAACATATTACATTATCTTGCTGTGGAATTCTAATAGTTATGTTTATGTTTTCTATATAGGGGTGTGACGCGTTGGTGTTACTCTAGTCGACCTCGAATAACTCCTCCGAAAAAGAGAGCTTCTTGAATACTAACGGCCTTAGAGGATTTGAAGTAATTGACCAAGCAAAAGCACAACTGAAGTTGATATTCCCTAACACAATCTCTTGTGCAGAGATTATCGCCTACGCCCCCGAGATGCCACCAAAGTTCTCAGTCACATAAAGTATTAACATACAAGGTGGTAAACGGGATGGGTTTATTGAGAATATTTTAGAGCATAAATCTTCCAGTCAATCAAGAAAATAAGATCTCCTACAATCAAGCACCTAATTATTATGTTTACATCTATAATAGGCATATGTATATTGTATATTATCAATTAACCATAATTGTAATTATCTAAATTGCTTTTGTATCCTAGATTAGCTTATGTAAAATTGTATATATACGTAACTCCTTCTGACGGTATGTATAAATAACAATTATATTTTCTATAGGGTTAGTGTCAAGAAAAGATGACCCAATCATGTTTTTGCCAAGTCCATTCCAAAATTTATCCGAGTTAAAAGAAAAGTATTTCATGAAAAGTCTTACACTTGAGGATTTAGTGGTACTGTCCGGAACTCATTCGTTAAGCCAAACCCACTGCAGTAATTTCAAATCAAGACTATATGATTTCACACCCACGCAACTAAGAGACCATACACTTGATCCCACCATTGTCGATACATTAAGTATAATTTGCCCTAAAAATGACACAAAAAATAAAGCCAAGACAGTCCCTCTAGACTTTGTGTCCCCCAACAAACTTGATAGTGTCTATTATACGAATATTTTGAAGTTAAAATTTTAAAATCTACAATTGTTAGTTTGCAATGTTAAGAGTTAAAATACAAAAAATTTGACATTTTTACTCTGAATAAATTGACTATGTAACTGAAACTATTTTTGTCAAATAAGTTACTCCCTCCAACTTTTATTATATGACGTTTAAGCCTTTCATAAAAATTTTCTATTATATGACGTTTTGTACTTCCTAATTAATTTGCTGTATCTACCTCTTCAATTTTCAATTCCAAAGCAAATTCTTCAGATGCCGTTGTCATTTCCAAAGCAAAGTACTCTTTTTTTGCAGGAGTAGTATCAATATGTAGTTATAGAATACTATTTCCAAGGCATAATGATGAGTAGTAAAGGGTTTTCTTAATAAGTGTGAAATTTTGTTAAACGTCATATAATAAAAGTTGGAGGGAGTATTTATTAAGAAAATAAAATTTCTACTTTAAGTTAAACAACTTATTATTATTTACACACGTTTAAAGTCTCTGATGTAGCATATAGTTATTTTTGTAATTTTGTTATAATAAATATACAAAGTAACAAATATGAAGAGAAAATATGCAAGCACGCATTAATTCAATAATATGAGTAAAATTTTAAAAATAAATTATGGTTTTTAAATATAATATTTAAAATACATGTATTGGAAAAATGAGATAATAACGAATAAAATACATAAAGGTCCAATTATGAAAAGTTGCGATACTTGATAATATATTGTGACATATATTGATTATATATTATATATTGATTATATATTATGCCCAATATATGTTTAGAATATCCACAAAAAAGTAAACCCAATTTCTAACTAAGAGTGTTTAAGCGAGAAAATTTCTAATTTTCCTATTCTTTTACTAGATAGGAGATAATTATTATTGTTATTAGTAACTAACTAGTATAGGGGCACGTACTACAGTACAGTATTTGTAAAGGATTGTGTAAGAGAAAGTTGTAATTAAAATGTTGCCGTTAAACATTTTTACGTTTAATAAATCTACTATTATAAAGTTTTATATTAAGACGAATTCTAAATCATCTATGGTAGTTGATAATTCTTTTTTTTGTGTATTTTTATGAAATTTGGCCTACATGGGAGTTACATAAAAGGTATTTTAGATGCCTGATAATTTTTAGGAAGTTGATTTGGGAAAAAAGAAATTAATATAAAAAATTTAAGAAATTAATGGAACCAAAGTAATAGACTAAATTAATCATGGGGCCACTTACAATTAATTTCTATTAGTGTATTTTTTGTTTGCTCAAAATGGATAATGAGATAGTGACAGCCTGTGTCACTAGATTTCGGTGACACCAATGGCATTTTGGTAAATTTACCATCAAATTTTAATATCTTTTCATATTTTTCAAATTCAAATTACATCATTAAAAAAGGGTAATGTTGAAAATTTATTATTTAGTTTTGGAAGAAATCAAAAGATCTCTAATTTTTAGTTTGTAATTTTCATTAATTTTCATTAATTAGGGTTCAATCTTGCGGTTCATGTGGATGAACATAAATTGCTTTATCATCAATATCTTGGTTTTTGTGGTTATGGTAGATGCCCATTGCGCTCAGATGAGAGGAATGAAGTACAAAGTTATTTGTTCATCCAATTAAGTAGCAAACACACTTTAGATTGTAGCTGTTAGGTATGCAAAATATTACGTTACAATCTTAAAAGCATTAATTCATTGTTTACCACCAATAATCACCATAATTATATGCTTTCTTTCTTCATCATCACGGGTTCATGGCCGACGATGTAATGGGAATTGAGGTTTGATATTCTAAACCGTTTGAGAATTAAAGTATTTTTTCCCTTCATTTTAAACCTCGGAATATTTTTCCCTTTGTGATTTTGGCGGTAAAACCAAAATACTTGGCTTTATATCAATTATTTTTTAAATTTTTAATTAGGGTGTTACTCAAACTCGGTAACACCCGGGTCTCCCTAACACTTGCCGCTCAAAATAGATTGACTACAATATTAATTGACTATAATATATTCTTGCTGAAAATATAAGAGATTTAATTCCAACTAGTTTTATGCCCGTGCAAAAAATACACGAGTTTAATTTTATTAAACTGAAAAAATCAATAAGAAGGTGAATATATGTAATAAAAATATGGTTTTAGTATTACAGTTATACTGATGTAAAACGTAAAGAGAATTTATACGCCTAAATTAGACGTAACTCCTAAGTAAAAACAACGCGTTAGCTCGACATTTTGAAAATAAAAAAAAAATCTTATTTAAGACGGGTCAAATATATATGTGTAGAATGAATAAGATAAAATTAAAGCATTACGCATGGCAAAAGTAAAATATTTGTCCTATATACTCAAGGGGTTGATACAAACTTAAAATGGATAATAGTCGATAAAAATATATATAGATATGAAAATTATACTTACGATTTAAATCCTATGTTCATAACCATCGTAACTCACCCAAATTATTGTTGCGCCTGTAATACTACGGTTTTATGTGTTGTTGGGTACAAATCATATATCATGATGGATATAAAAAAACCTGCCGCTTAAACTCGCTCGAGTAGCTTGTCAGCTCGGTCGAGTATGTTTGAGATCAGAAGGTCTGTTTGGAGTCTGGAGTCGGGGCACTCGATCGAGTATCTTGGGCACTCGATCGAGTAGCCTCAACTCGATCGAGTAGGTTTTGATACTCGATCGAGTGGGGTCTGTGCAAGCTGTATTCGTGTTTTGGGTTATAGTATGTATGTTTATATCTACCTTTTCTTATATAGTTTCAAGATGCCGCCAAAGAAAACCGCCTTGTATGCTAGAGCTGAGAGCATGAACGTTGATGACATAGTTAAGATGTTGGAGCACCAAGATGCTCTTACGGAAGCGCTAAAGAGAGTGGGGAAGGATAAGGAGGTTGATCATTCTAAGATCAGTCTCTACATAGCGAGGTTTAACCCGAAAGAGTACAAGGGGACCGAAGAGCCAATTCTTCTTTACAATTGGCATCGCGAGATGGAGAACATTCTGGATTTGGTACATTATCTGGATGAGATGAGGGTAGAACAAGCTGCGTTCTACTTGAGGGAGGCAGCAGGAGAGTGGTGGGATAAGGTAAAGGTGAATGCTAGAGATTTGTATGCGAAGCAGGGGCTGCCTGCTATTCCTTGGGAAGAGTTTAGGAAAGCTATGAAGAGGGAGTTCGTGCCGGAGCATGTGAGGAGTAAGCCGAGGGAGGAATTTGATGGGTTCAAGATGACCTCTGAGATATCGGTGGATGAGTACTACAAACAGTTTAATGAGAAGGCTAGGTATGCTGAGGATATGGGATTGAGTGATGAGAACCTAACCCTGAGGTTTGAGAAGGGGTTGACCCCCAAGATAATGGAGAAGTTACCCGTGGGGATTCTTACAGATGTTAAGGAAGCATATGAGAGGTCTGGGAGAGCTGAGAGGCTGGTAGATATGACCCGAGAGAGAGGTGCTGAGAAAAGAAAGGCTGAGAGCGAGGGTGGTGGCCAATCTAACTACAAGAAGGGCAACCACACTCAGGCTAGGGCATATTCATCTGGCTCGGGGTTTAGTACAGGGGCTTCCTATGGGCGTGGCCGTGGGAACAGTAGCAGCAGCGGGGGGATGACCTGTTTTAACTGTGGCGGTGCAGGCCACAAGAGACATGAGTGCACCAGTGCGGTGAGCAGGGGTTACGGGAGGCCGGGACAGGGAAGCTTTTCTCAGGGGCCGGCACAGAGTTTTGCGAGCAACATACTAGCTGGGTCATGGAACAACCGGGGAGGTCAGAGCAGCAACGAGGGAGGTAACCGCAATGGCGGTAATTCTTATCAGAAGCCAACTACGAACACCAACAACAACCAGGGGTCGGGTGCTAAGCCGACTACCTCAGCCAGTACTGTCCAAGGAGGTGGGCAGAAGACCAGCGGAAAGCTTTTTATGATGGAGAAACAAGCAGCTGAGGACGACGCACACGTTATCACTGGTAGTTTTCTTGTTAATGGTGTTTACACCTTTGTTTTGTTTGATTCGGGAGTGTCTCAGTCGTTTGTATCTTCGAGTCATGTGAAACAGTTGGGTTTGAGAGAGTATGAGTCTGTAAGTGGGAAAGTTTTTATACCTTCGGGAGAGTCTGTATCATGTGGGAGGTTGTATAGGGATGTTTCCATGATAGTTGGGCAAGTCAATCTACCTGTAGACTTGCTAGAGTTTCCCTTAGACGGTTTTGAGATGATAGTCGGGATGGATTGGTTAGGAAAGTACAAAGCTAAGATAGACTGTCATCAAAAGAAAGTGTCTCTGAGAGGCCCTAAAGGCATTAGTGTGTCTTATCGTGGGTTTGTTGTCAAACCCAAAGTTAAGTTGATTGCAGCTGTGAACTTGAAGTCCTATATGAGGAAGGGGTGCCCGATAATCTTGTGCCATGTGAGAGATGACCGGATAGAGAGTCCAACAGTTGATCAGATACCAGTGGTGGGAGAGTTTTCAAATGTCTTTCCAGAGGAGATTCCAGGGTTGCCACCAAAGAGGGAGATAGATTTCAGTGTTGAGCTGAAAACAGGGATGGGGCCAATCTCTAAGGCACCGTACCGGATGGGTCCTAAGGAGTTGGAGGAGCTCAGGAAGCAGTTAGATGATCTAATAGAGAAGGGATATATTAGACCTAGTGTATCACCGTGGGGAGCACCAGTTCTTTTCGTGAAAAAGAAAGATGGGAGTTTGAGGTTGTGCATAGATTACAGGGAGTTGAACCGAGTGACGGTGAAGAACGAGTATTCTTTGCCAAGGATGGATGACCTGTTTGATCAGTTGAGTGGTGCATCAGTCTTTTCCAAGATTGATTTGAGATCGGGATATCATCAGGTGAATATTAGAGAGGAGGACATACCAAAGACCGCTTTTACGTTGAGGTATGGCCATTATGAGTATGTGGTAATGCCGTTTGGTTTATCTAATGCGCCGGCTGTGTTTATGGATTTGATGAACAGAGTATTCAGTCATTTCTTGGACAAGTTTGTGGTGGTTTTCATAGATGACATCTTAGTCTATTCCAAGACTAAGGAGGAACATGAGGAGCATCTGAGGATTGTGTTGCAGACCTTGAGGGAGCATGAGTTGTATGCTAAGTTGTCCAAGTGCAAGTTCTGGCTGGAGAAAGTTGCTTTTCTGGGGCATGTCATTTCTAAGGATGGGGTAGCTGTGGATCCGGTAAAGATTGAGGCAGTTACCAAGTGGAAAGCACCAAAGAATGTAGCTGAGATCAGAAGTTTCTTGGGTTTAGCTGGATATTACAGGCGGTTCGTGAAAGATTTCTCCAAGATTGCTAGACCTATGACAGCTTTGATGAGGAAAGAGAACAGGTTTCGTTGGGAAGAGAGTTCTGAGACGGCGTTCCAAACATTAAAGGAGCGTTTGACCACAGCTCCAATCTTAGCATTGCCTGAAGGGAGTGAGAACTTTGAGGTTTATACAGATGCCTCAAAGAATGGGTTAGGATGCGTGTTAATGCAGAACGGTAAAGTAATTGCCTATGCTTCTAGGCAATTGAAGCCTTATGAGGAGAATTATCTTACACACATCTAGAGTTGGATGCAGTGGTGTTTGCTCTCAAGATTTGGAGACATTACCTTTATGGGTCGACCTTTAAGGTATTTTCAGATCACAAGAATCTCAAGTACATCTTCACTCAAAAAGAGTTGAACATGAGACAGAGGAGGTGGATGGAGTTTATTGGCGGTTATGACATGGATATTATCTACCATGAAGGGAAAGCCAATGTAGTTGCAGATGCTTTGAGCAGGAAGAGTGTACATGCTTTGTGCACATCTATATCTTTTATGAGTTTGAGAGATGAGGTTGGGAAGTTCGGGATACATATGATCCAGAAAGGGGATGCTATGGAAGATTTGACAGTGCAGCCTGATCTTTATGATGACATTCGAGGTAAATAGGTGTTGGATCCTAAGATGGTGGAGTAGAGAGCTGGAGTAGAGAAAGGGACAGTGTCTAGATTCTCTATTCATACAGATGATAGTTTGAGGTTTGATGGGAGGTGGTGTGTCCCTAATGATAAGGAGCTGAAAAAGACAATCATGATAGAGGCCCATTTTACACCATATTCGATACATCCAGGTGGTGACAAGCTGTACAAGGATTTAAAGAAGACGTTCTGGTGGCCTGGGATGAAGAAAGAAACAGCTGAGTTCGTGGCCCGTTGTTTGACATGCCAGAGAGTTAAAGGGGAACAACGACGACCACAAGGTAAGATTCAATCTCTTGAGGTACCTGAGTGGAAGTGGGAATCCATTTCTATAGATTTTATCGTGGGTTTGCCAAAGAGTCAACAGGGTAACAACATGATAGGGTTATAGTGGATCGACTGACCAAGTCAACTCATTTTGTGCCAATGAAAGTTACATGGACTAAAGCACAATTAGCTATGGCCTATCGGAAGAATGTGCTAATGTTACATGGGGTGCCTAAAGAGATAGCATCTGACAGAGATGCGAGGTTTATCTCAAGGTTTTGGAAAGAGTTGCAGGAATCTTTGGGAATGACACTGAAGATGAGTACATCATTTCATCCTGCAACAGATGGTCAGACAGAAAAAAATCAAGACTCTTGAGGATATGTTACGAGCTTATGTGATGGATTTTGGTGGTAGCTGGGAACAGAGGTTGGATTTGATTGAGTTTTCCTACAACAACAGCTATCACACTAGTATTGGCATGGCGCCATTTGAGGCTTTATATTGGAGGAGATGTAGGAGTCCGATTTGTTGGGACGACAGTGCCGAGGCAGTGGTTTTAGGACCAGAGATGGTACATGAGATGGTTGAGCAGATTAAGATGATCAGAGAGACAATGAGAGCAGCTCAGGATAGGCAAAAGAGTTATGCCGATCTATATCGCCGGGATATAGAGTTTCAGGTTGGGGACAAGGTTCTTCTGAAAGTGTTTCCTATGCGTGGGGTTATGAGATTTGGGAAGAAAGGCAAGCTGAGTCAGAAGTTCATAGGACCATATGAGATCCTAGACCGGGTTGGAGAGGTTGCTTATCGTTTAGCTTTAGCGTCTTCTTTGGATAGGTCACATAACGTGTTTCATGTATCTCAGCTGCGCAAGTATGTGATTGATCTGTCACATGTGTTAGAGGCAGAGAGCATAGAGCTAGATGAGTCTTTGTCTTATCTTGAGGTGCCTAAGCAGATTCTTGACCGGAAGGTTAGTAAGACTAGACATGGTGAGACAGTCTTGCTTAAGATCCTTTGGTCCAATCATGAGGTTGAGGAAGCTACATGAGAGGCAGAGGAGGCCATGAGAGAGCGTTACCCGCTCCTTTTTTTATCAGGTATGTATGGTTACGGGGACGTAACCTTGTTTCTTTTAGGGGGGTAGGAGATGATCGCGAAGAGTTTTTGCATCTTTCTTAAGTTGTTTTTGGTATAGTTAGTAGTGGTTTGAGTCGGGTTGAGTTTGGTTGGTAGTATGTGTCGGAGTTTTTATGTTGCATTTTGTTTTGGTTGTTGTGTCGGGAGTGTGGTAGTATGTTTTTATTTTGTTGTGATTTGAACTTCGGGGACGAAGTTCTTTTTAAGGAGGGAAGACTGTAATACTACGGTTTTATGAGTCTCTGGGTACTCTATCGAGTGGGCCTTACTCTGTCGAGTAAGGGTGTTTTAATTTTAGAAACAGTGTTCTGCCTGTAGGGTATTCGATCGAGTAGCCTGGGCACTCGATCGAGTAAGTGGCACTCGATCGAGTACGTCAGTTACTCGATCGTGTAGCTCGGTTATCGGGTGATAATTCGACGGGTTTTGTTAATAACACGGATTAATATATATATATATATATATATATATATATATATATATATATATATATATATATCTTTCCGTCACCTTCATAATACACTTTTACAAACCTAATAACATTAAAAAGGAGATTCAACCTACGTTCTTCGCATCATCCGTATTATTGACAAATCCCGGAGCTTGAGAGGTCGGATTTCATCGTTCTTTGCATCCTTGTGATCCTTGCGTCGAGGGTAAGATCTACGTACCAATTTTATAGTAATTAGTTAAGTTTGTTTAAACCCTAATTTGGGGGATTGGGAGTTTTTGTTGGTTATTGTATTGTTAGTAATTATATGATTGTATGTTAGGAGGAGGATTCGTAGAAGAGAGATTTTGATACAGCTGTTGAGATCGTTTGCTTGTGTTGCATTCTAGGTAGGGTTTCCCTACTCAGTATTAGTCACATAATGTGTTGATTGTTGGTTGTGATTGTTGTATAGTATCATACTCGTATTGTGACGGTTGTTGGAATTGGTTACTGTTGATGGTTGTGATTGATTGTATCTATCTGTGTTCTTCGGGGTGCGTCCCTGGCAGAGTGGAGTCACTTGCGGGAGTGGCTTCATGCCCATTATTCGCCTTATGTGGAACCCGCCACAGAAGGGATGTGCACATTAATGGATTTGGGTTTATCGCTCAATGGAGATGAGCGGGGCTTAGGTGGAAACGGCTGCGGTCCCTCACTGGCGGTGAGGAGTAACCTGTTGCGATGGGTACTCTGGCAGAGCTACACAATTTAGTGTGTAGTCAGTGATGATGAGTTGATTTTGGAGTTTGGGTTATGTGACGATTGAGCTGTGTTGGTTTTTGTCTTATTGTAATTATATATATTTGTGTGATTAGTACTGACCCCGTCTTTGTTTTGAAAAACTGTGGTGATCCATTCGGGGATGGTGAGCAGTTGTTGAGTAGGTATGAGTCGAGACATATGGGCTAGTTGGGATGTGTCACCACGAGATGATAGAGTCTTCCGCTGTAGTTTTGAGTAGTTGTTAGACATTTGGTTTTGAGAACATGTATACGTATTTTATTACTTTGGTTTTTGGATTGTAATCATGTAAACTTTATACTATTTAAGTATTGTTTCTTTATTATCTTTTGATGATCATTGCCTCGGGAAACCGAGATGGTGACATTCTTATACCTGAGTGGTCCTGGTAAGGCACTTGGAGTATGGGGGTGTCACAAACAACTCCAAATCCAAAGAAAAAAGGCGGTCAATCGGATTAACCATTGGTCCTGTTCCACCTTCTTTACATGCGTGAGTATGCACAAAAGAAATTAGACATCTCTCAACCCAGTCCTTCCTCCTAGAAATTGTTAAATGCGGCCATCGATTTATTCTCACGTAATTTTCTTTGATGTTTCCTTCACTATGAATGCCAGTAACTATGGTGTAAGAACATTCATGCATGGCCTCCCCAAAAAATGTCTTCGGGATCTGCAGTTATGCTCCCATCAGATGGAAATGCCCGCTGCATTGATAGGCCCACCCGTCCCCAGTATCGGTCAAGGTCTTTTCAATAATTTGGGGCAGCCTGGCAAAACAATGTTTCTGTTAGCGAGGTGTAACATTCTTTGTCTAATATTAGTGGCAACGCGGAGTTACTGGTCTAACCAAAATAGGAATTCAGTCTTCCGAAAAAAAAAGCAAATATTTCCTTTCCAAAATTTTAGTGATACGGATTTTACTTTAGAAGATGGACGCTCCACAAATTGTAGTATAGAATACAGAGAATAATATATTTTGGGGAAAGCTTATTCACTCACACATTGAAATTGAGCTACAACCATGAAATTTATAGGACTAGGAAAAATACAACTGACTTCATTAGGAACTTGGAATGACTCCCCAATAATGACTCCATAAATTCTATCATAAAAGAACAATAATAATCATCTTATTGTAACCGACACAAAATAATTAAGTCAAGAATTTGAATCAATTCTCAATACTCTCCCTTGATTCAAACTCACTGACGCCTAACTTGGACACAAAGAACTGATGCTTGGCTATCGGAAGTGACTTTGTAAAGACATCTGCAACTTGGTTGTTTGTGCCACAAAATTTCAGAATGACTTTACCATCAGCTACTAGCTTGCAAATGAAATGATGCTGCACATCTATGTGCTTAGTCCGAGCATGAAATGCTGAATTCTTGGCCATTGCGATTGCTGACTGATTGTCATAGTAAATCATAGTAGCTTTCTCATGCTTGATGAGAAAACCACCAAGTAATTTTTGGATCCATAATGCTTGTCTTGCTGCTACATACTCGGCTTCAAAGGAAAACAAGGATATCATCTCTTGCTTCTTTGAAAGCCACGTTACAGCTCCCGAACCAAAAGTGAATACATTACCTGAGGTGCTTTTCCGATCATCCAAGCAACCTGCCCAGTCACTATCAGTGAATCCAACAAGCTGAAAGTTGGACACTTTCGTATACCAAATCCCATACTTCACTGTTCCAGCAATATACTTAAGTATCCTCTTTATTGCACCAAGTTCTTGCATTGTTGGATTATACATATATCGTGACAACACTAACGGGAAAAGCGATATCCGGCCTAGTGTGTAAGAGATAGTTTAATCCTCCTACAATACTCTTGTACAACCTGCCATCAGCAAGCTCCGTTCTGTCTTCACGCTGTAACTTTTCATTCGTGTTCATAGGGTTAGCAGCTGTAGCACACTTGGACATATGAAATTTCTTCAACAAATCTGTTGCATATTTCTCTTGGGATAGAAATATACCATATTTCCCTTGTTTCACCTCAAGCCCAAAAAATAGTTAAGTAATCCCAAATCTTTCATCTCAAATTTTTCCATCATGCTAGCCTTGAATTTATCAACTAAGGACTGAGATGAACCAAAATAAATCATGTCATCAACATATAAGCAGACCAAAAGAAAATCATTACCTTCCACTTTCAAATAAAGAGTTGGCTCATTTTGACTTCTTTTGAAGCCACTGGACCGGAAGAAAGTATCAATCTTGCTATACCATGCTCGTGGAGCTTGCTTTAACCCATAAAGAGCTTCGCGTATCCGATAGACTTTATCTTCATGCCCACCAGAAACAAAGCCCTCTGGTTGAGAAACATAGACCTCCTCCTGCAGCTCCCCATTTAAAAATGCTGACTTTACATCAAATTAGTACACAGGTAACTCGAATTGTGCAGCAACTGCAAAAAATACTCTCGCGGTTTCAAACCGAGCAACAGGAGAGAAGGTCTCCTCATAATCCAAGCCTTGTTGTTGTGTATATCCCTTAGCCATGAGCCTTGCTTTGTGCTTTTGAATGATCCAATCAGAGTTATATTTTGTGTGAAAGTCCCATTGGAGCCCAATCACATTCTTATCTTCAGGTAGATCAACTAGCTTCCATGTCTTATTTTTCTCTATGGCTGACATCTCCTCCTTTATAGCATCTTGCCATACCTTACTCCCGGATGCTTCTTCATAAGTGACAGGGTTAGAGACATATAACGCAAAGTTACATGTCCTATAGATATCCTGGAGTGAACGATAACGTTTTGGAGATAATTCGCTTGAGGTACTTGAAAGTGAGTCTGGTGGTGACAAAGTTGGACTCCCGGTAGCTGTAGTTGAGTTATTGCTGCTACTGTCAGACTTTGATCCATTGTTGTCAACCTGCACTTGACCCTCTTGTTCTGGTTCTAAGCATTCAGTATGTAGTACTGCCGCTATTGTCAAATCACCACTCCATATCCATTTTTTTGCTTCGTCAAACTTGACATCTCCTCTTATAATAACCTTACCACTTACATGGCTATATAGCTTATATGCCTTGGACTCAATACAATAGCCAACAAATATATATTTTTCGGACTTGCTATCAAGTTTATGGCGTAAATGAGAGGGAACCAAAGCATAAGCTACACAGCCAAATACTTTTAAGTAGCTTACCCGAGGTCTCTTGCCTCTTTATGCTTCAAATGGAGTCTGATTTTGGACCGCTCTTGTAGGTGAAATGTTCAGCAAGTATACTGCAGTAGCTACAGCTTGTCCCTAAAAATGGTCTGACAACCCTTTCGCCTTGAGCATACTTCTTGGCATCTTTACTATGGTTCTGTTTTTTCGTTCCGCAATGCCATTCTGTTGCGGTGTGTATGGTGCAGTCAATTCCCTTCGAATAACATGCTCTTCACAAAATTTTATGAACTCATTTGACCAGAATTCTCCACCATGGTCTGTTCGTAGGCTCTTAATATGCCCGTCACTTTGGTTCTCTACCAAAGCTTTGAATTTCTTTAAGTACTCAAAAGCCCCATATTTATACTTCAAGAAATAAACTCAATTCATACGAGTATAATCATCAATAAACAAGAAGAAATAACGACTTCCACCAATGGCCTCCATTCTCATTGGACCACATTGGCATGAACAATATCAAGGTAATTAAAGGCCCTCCATGTCCTTTCACTAGGGAATGGTGCTCTACATTGTTTGCCGTAGACGCACCCTTCACAAAATACATGTTCATTAATTTTAGGCAAGCCTACCACCGTTTCTTTTTGACTCAATAGTTTTAAGCCATTCACATTCAAGTGACCATAGCTCAAATGCCATAACTTTGACTCACTATTTCTTTTAACAAGTAAGGCACCACACAACTCATTAGACGCATCCAATGAAAACATGTTATTAGACGACTTATGAACATTAGCAATAGTGTGCCCTAATTTCTTGTCACTAATAACACATAAATCATCCTCAAAAGTCACGAAATACCCATTGCCCAACACTTAACAGATTATGAGCTAGATTAGGAACAAATTGCACATTATCAAGAAGTTTGACATCACCTTGTATCGTTTTGATGGCAATGGTACCTTTTCCTTCCACAACCAGATTTTTATTATCTCCTAGCCTTACTTCACTTTTCTTCATCTCATCAAGATCCCTAAATAAAGATCTTGCTCCGGTCATATGATTTGAACACCTACTATCAACAAACCATACACCATTGTTTACATTAGATGCACTTGAACGTGCCATGAACAACTTGCTTTCCTCCTCCGCCTTCTCTGTGAAATTGGCCTGCTCCTTATTGTTGAACCAACAATTTGCCTCCTTATGCCCATACTTCTTGCAATTATAACATTGAATTTGACCATATTTTGACGCCCATGCCCTTCAGTAAAGTGTCCTTTTCCTCTGCCTCGACCGCGAAATCCGCCTCTGCCATTTCCTCGACCACCCGAACCTGAATTTTCTGTTTTCTCTTTCTGAGACGACTCCCCTTTCACCTGAAAAGCTTTTTCTTCTACTTTCTCACTAGACCTATTTATCTATCCTCATAAGCCAACAATGAACCCATTAGTTCATCAAATGTATAGCTAGATAGGTCCTTCGTTTCCTCTATCGCATCAACAACATGATCAAATTTTGAGGTCAAGCTCCTCAAAATTTTACTAACAATCATACTATTATCAACAATTTCACCATAAGCTCTTATACTGTTAACAATATCAGACACCCTAGACATAAAACCTTACACAGACTCGTCCTTTTGCATAGCCAGCAGTTCAAAATTACGACGAAGAGTTTGTAATTTAACTTGAATTACCTTCTTATCACCCATATACTCCTGCTTCAAAGTATTCCATGCCTCCCTCGATGTTTTGGCTCTTGCAATTCGAGGAAAGACAGTATCATTAAGATCTAATTGAATGTAGAGCAAAGCTTTCACATCCTTCTTTCGATTCTCGCGAAGTTGCGCATCAGGTTCTGCCGCCTGATATTGGGATTCTGCATACCCATTCTCTACTAAGTCCCAAAGCTCTTGTGATTTGAACAAAATTTGCATTTTTTTACTCCAAAATTGATAATTTTCACTTTTGAAATTTGGTATAAAGGGATGGGAAGAAGACGGACTTCCATTGGCTGCCATTAGATTGAAGTTGGGAGCTTTCAGTTGATTTTGCTTTCAATCGAATACTTTGATTTCACGAAGGGGTTTTTGCTGGGGATTTGTTTTATTTGTTTATCTCTCTCTCTCTCTTACTTTTCTCTCTTGTTTTTGGGTGGATCGAAACCTGGTAAAAAAAAATTTGCTCTGATTCCAAATGTAATTGTAATACTACGGTTTTATGAGTCTCTGAGTACTCTATCGAGTGGGCCTTACTCTGTCGAGTAAGGGTGTTTTGATTTTAGAAAAAGTATTATGCCTGTAGGGTACTCGATCGAGTAGGTCGGTTAACGGGTATTATTTCGACGGGTTTTGTTAATAACGCGGATTAGTATATATATTATACCGTCATCTTTATTAAACACTTTTACAAACCTAATAAACTTAAAAAGGAGATTGAAACTACGTTGTTCGCTTCATCCGTGTTATTGACAAATCCCGGAGTTTGAGAGGTCGGATTTCATTATTCTTTGCATCTTAGTGATCCTTGCGTCAAGAATAAGATCTACATACCAATTTTATAGCATTTGATTAACTTTGTTTAAACCCTAATTTGTGGGATTGGGGGTTTTTGTGATTAGTTGTATTGTTAGTAATTATGTGATTATGTATTAGGAGGAGGATTCGTAGAGGAAAGGTTTTGAGACAGCTGTTGAGATCGACTGCTTGTGTTTGCATTCCAGGTAGGGTTTTCCCTACTCAGTATTAGTCACAAAATATGGTTTGCTGTTTGATTGTGATTATTGTTAAAAGTATCATGTTCGTATTGTGACGGTTGTTGGATTTGGTTGTTGTTGATTGTTGTTGATTGTATCTGTCTGTGTTCTCGGGGTGCGTCCCTGGCTGAGTGGAGTCACTTCCGGGAGTGGCTTCACGCCCATTATTTGCCTTATGTGGAACCCGCCACAGAAGGGATGTGCACATTAATGGATTTGGGTTTATCGCTCGATGGAGATGAGCGGGGCTTAGGTGGGAACGGCTGCGGTCCCCCACTGGCGGCGAGGAGTAACCTGTTGTGATGGATACTCTGACAGGGCTACACACTTTAGTGTGTAGTCAGTATTGAGGAGTTGGTGATGGAGTTCGGGCTGATGTGACGATTGAGCTGTTTTGATTCTTGTCTGGTTGTGATTATTTTATTGTGTGATTAGTACTGACCCCGTCTTTGTTTTGTAAAATTGTGGTGATCCATTCGGGGATGGTGAGCAGTTGTTGAGCAGGTTTGATATGGTGCTTATGGGCTAGCTGGGATGAGTCATCACTTGCAGTTAGAAGAGTCTTCCGCTGTTGTCAGACATTAGTATTTAGTTATTTAAACATTTGGTTTTTGGAGAACATGTATTATACTTTTATCAGTTTGGGTTTGGATTGTAATCACTTTAAACTCATTACTATTTAAATTTATGTTTCGTTATTGTCATTTGATTATCATTGCCTCAGGAAACCGAGATGGTGACATTTCTATACCCGAGTGGTCCTGGTAAGGCACTTGGAGTATGGGGGTGTCACAGCAATATAGAATACCGAGAGTAATATATTTTGGAGAGTAATATATTCCCCAATAATGACTCCATAAATTCTATCATAAAAGATCCATAATAATCACCTTATTGTAATTGACACAAAATCATTAAGTTAAGAATTTGAATCAATTCTCAACATAAATTCTCGTGTAAGACTGTCTCACCGTAAAATCTGCTTCAATTATGTATACAATTAAAATGGAGAACATTAAATTTCAAAAGCATTTGGGTTGGTGTGGACAGCGGGCCGCCCACGGGGGCGCTTGGGTTGGAAAAAGAAACAAGCGTTTGCATTTTTGTATGGAGTCGCCACCAATTTTTATGGGAAATTGGAACCGTTCGAATACCTCGTGTCATGTCAAGACACAAAGTAGAGACATGAACACTAAGCAATCGTACCCTTAGCATTCTATGTCTAGAATGACTCTCGTGGATGCCAATGAACACGGGTGTTCACAGATATCTGGAGTAAGGGGTGGGGGTACGTATTAGGAAGCTCTTTTGATCGAACACCTAATCCCGCCCGCCTCGATAGCGGCCTCTACTAATGATTAGGGACGTCATTTATACTCGATATATCGTCGGTTATATGCATGCAATGCAACAGCCAAGTTTTAATCCTAACATGTGAGAAATTAGCTAAGTCGGTTAACAATTAATTAACAAATAATTAATGTCGAAGTTGGAATTAATGTTCAATTACATGTGAAGGAATGTAAATAAATCATACAAATGCGATAAATAAAACAATAATCATAAATTACAATAATGAGAATTACAATAATTACAATGGAATAGGCGATTTATGTCGAAAATACCTTTAAAACGGATAATTTGAGAAAAAGAATAAAAGAATAAAAGAAATAAATTAACGAACGAAACAGCGTGATAATACAATTAATAGTTAGTTACACGTATGCTAATTAAACTAAGTCAAGGCAAAACGGAGTTCAGGGACAGAAATCAACCAGGACGATGTTTAGGGAGCCTTCTGAGGTTGAGAGGGAGGCGGACTTGGCTGGCGCCGGTGGTGACGCCCTCCTTCTTCCTGGCGAGGACTACTCGGCGTTCCTCTACGGGAGGTTGGCGTACTGGCCGGTAGTGGTGAGCATCTTTTACTCCTCCTCTTGACTTGATTTTGAGAATTATGATGAAAGATCATCGATTAATGAGAACCGTCTGTCTTTGTAGGAGGTCGAGGCGGCGGGCATCGAGCCCCCAGAGTACCCCGAGACCCTCGAGTACACTGACGCGACTGGGAGGACGACGATCTCCGAGCTGCGTGACTTTGACGTAGATGTGACGGATGCTGGCCTGGACGACTGGCAGCATCTGATCCGGAGGGTGAGCCTCTAACTTGTATAACTTCTGTGTAGGAACACATTTGATGGAGTTTGTTCAATTGTTGAGAATTTCTTTTTGAAAATGCAGGTTGCGCCTTCTCGGTTTGTGGCGTTGTGGAGGGTGGCCAACCGGCTGCGAGCTACTGCCGTCGAGGCACTTGTCGGCTGTCGAGGTCGTCAGGTATGAACCTTATGCCTATTTCATTTTTGAGTTTCTGATGTTCCAACTTTTCTTGTAATTGATTGATATGAGCCACTTTATTGTTGTTCACAGGGTGACCGCGAGCTGGAGCGAGAGTTGACCCAGTCTCGGGAGGAGACAGCTCGCTTTCTGAGAGAGCTCGAGGTTCGGGACGCCGAGATTGCCGTTCTTGCGGCAAGGGTTGCAGAGTTGGAGGGCGCCCAGCAGTAGTTTTGTGTAGCTTTTTTTTATTTGTTGGCTGTATTTTGCACAGTTGTACATTTGGACCATCATTTTGGACATTTTTGGACTTTGTTTGGGGCGAGAGCCCCCAGTTTGTTGCACATTTCCCTTTCTGGTTGTATATAAGATGGCCTGAGTGCCTTTGCTGCTAGTTTGTGTTGCTTGTACCTGCAGGTTAGCTTTGAACAGGTTTGGTAGATGACGGTTTATGCCGTCATGCTGCCGAGATTTACACAGAAAAATCACGCAAAGCATTTATTTGTATATACATATGGCCTTAATTAGCGCAAAACGAGTGACTCAAAAGAACGCAAAAATGCAAAAATTTTGCCGGAAATGACCGGACGGTAGGGAGGGTTACCCCCTAAAAAAAAGAAAAAACAGAAATCTATAAGTTAGAAACGTAGAAATGAAATTAAGAAATTGAAGTTAATATATACATGTTGAAATTCGGTAAATTGCGAATTATTTTCTAAAATAAATGAATTAAATAAGAAATGTACAATTAAAATGAATTAAAAAATATTTATTTCCTAAAATGAAAATGAAGATGAATTTCCTAAAAAGATGAAAATGTGCAAGTGTGGTAAAAGGCGAAAATATCGATGTTGCCTCGAAATGCGTGCCCGCGAAATTAGGAAACCTGAAACATGGTAATCTTCACGTATTTACCAAAATAATAACCCGTAGGTATAGGAAATTATTCGTCATGGAATTAGGAAAGATCCAACGCGGAAAATCACAGAAGTGAGGCTGAGGAAGAGGCGCAGCATGAGTTGCGCCTGTTCCCAAGGTGTTCTGCTCTGACGGATTTTTGGAAACAGAAATTAGTATAAATAGAAACGTCGATGGAGCTTTTATTCACACAAATCTTCCGTCTCTTCTTCGTCTAATTACATAAAATTCTCAAAATAATTTTTTCATCATGAATACTTTGGAGATTCGTTTGAAGGAATGGACTAACGAATTTTCAAATATGGAGAAACATGATATGGGCTCTTATAATTTTGGGTCTTTGTTGAGTTTAAAACTCATCAAGGTTGTTAAACCGTTCTTGGATGCTTGCCTTGACTATTGGGATCCGAATTACCATGTCTTTGCGTTCCCTAGAGGCGATATTTGCCCATTTCCTGAAGAAATTGCCGCCATTGGTGGGTGGGACCCCGAACACTTGCCCGCCATTCCTTCTACTTCGCAAGGGTATAAGAGCAAATTTAGAGACTTGCTTGGGTTGACTAGACTTGAGGTGGACCGTCTAGTTACCTCGAAAGGCGTGAGAATGTTGGACCTCATAGACCGATTTATCAATAGGGCCGACCCCACCGTTTCTCATGTTGCTAGGCGGAGGGCATTTGGCTTTTGCTTGTTGCATGTGTATGTCTTTCAAGGGCATGTTGATGAAGACTTGAGAGGTGACCCGCGTCTTCTTGGCCTTGTCGAGCAAATGGAGCTGCGCAGGAGCCCAGCTTGCTTATGCTTAGGAGAGATTATTTTGGGCTTGGATAATAGGAAATCCAACCGTGATCTGCCGTATTTGGGAAGTCCCGTCATTCTGCAGGTAAAAGACATTTTTTTTTCTTTCTTTTTTTTTCGTTTTTTTTTTTTCGTTTTTTTTTGTTTTTTTTTTGTTTTTTTTTTATGTCTAATACCCGCTTTTGGTAGGTTTGGCTTATGGAACGGCTCCGATTGATCGAGCCCCCAGTTCATGTTCTTTCCTATCATGCTCGTTCGATTGCGATGAGGACGGGGTTGTATATGGTGGACTTAACTCGGATCTGTGATTACTGGAAGAACAAACTGAAGAGTGATGATGGTCCCTTGATTAGGTGGGTCGTACCGTGATGGCACCTCAAATCCGTCACTGGAGTGTCTTCTTTGGATCCTACTAGGTCCGTGCGCATTCCTGGATTGGAGTTTATGGTGTGCATCTTCCCGGAAAGGCTGATGAGACAAGTTGGGCTGAAACAGACGATCCCGAAGCTTGATACCGTCCCGCAGACTGCTATGGCGCTTACTACAGAGAGCCGAAGGGAGTGGGCCATTAAATGGGCCCAAAGAAACATGTGGTTCTTGAATTTCTCCGCCAATGCCTTGTGGGTGTCGGATTCTTATCTGCGATGGAGAAAGGCTACTACTTCGGAAGAGCGCGAGAGATTGAGGAAGCGCGAGCCCGTTGACTACAAGGTGCGCGAGGTAGAGAAAGAGAAGGAGAAGCATCTGACAGAGGGAGAAGAAGAAGTCGGGTTTCAAGTTGTTCATCCTTCGAAGAAACCAAAGACTACTCCTGTCGTGGAGATGGTGACTGGCAAGAATGGAAAGTCTAGGCCTCGAGAAAGACCGTTGGTGATTAGGTCTGAAGTGGCGCCAGAGCGTCCGGCTCGAGGTCGTGACAAGAAATATGACAAGAATGACAAGGGCAAGGGGAAGATGGAGGAATAGCCCGAGTCTCTTTATTATTATTTATTATTATTATTATTGTTGTAATAAAAAGGTGGGGTTTTTAGAATCCTAGCCTATTCTATTTTTATTATGTAACTTACTATTATTATTAGAATGAATGAAATAAAAAGGTTAAGTGGTTATGAAACCGTTGTGATTTTCTATTTATTATTCTTGTCGAATTCCAAATGCAATGCAAATGTCCTTCTATTTACATTTTAGATATAATGGGTTGAATCCTGTGAAGGATTGCCTACGTATTCACTTAAAAAAAATGAAATCAAACCCTTGCGCGTAGTTCGAGTAAATGTAAAAGAATAATTGTTCTAAGCAAGAGCTTGTAATGAACTTAGAAAAGAAGCATGAGCTTTTTGCTTACTCTGAAGGTGCAAATTTAGTTTATTTGATGATATGAGGATGACAAATTTGTCAAAATGCAGGAGCACAGTGACATTAGCTTATTTCAGCTTGGCCAGGGGCCGTTTATTTAGTGCCACAAGAGCGACACGTGGGGTTACGCGAGGCGCGTTTTTGTTCCTATTCTAGGCATAGTACCGTTTTAGTTGGTCAAGGTTTGTTGGGTTCGAAAACTCATTCCTATCTAAGTCTGTGATTCTAACCGCACCCCCTGGAAGTATGGATTTGACTAGAAATGGTCCGGCCCAATTAGGTTTGAATTTTCCCCGTGGGTTAACAGGTAGAAGAGCTCTAACCGATTTAAGTACCAAGTCTCCTTCTTTGATGTTTCTTGGCCTAACTCTTTTGTTGAAAGCTCGTTTGATACGTGCTTGATATGTTTGGACATTATGCAAGGCGCGTAGCCTGCGTTCATCCAGGAGGATGAGTTCTTCATATCTATCCCTCTTCCAATCGGTTTCCGGGATTTGACTTTCGAGTAAAATACGCAAGGATGGTATTTCTAGCTCGACTGGTTGTACAGCTTACATGCCGTAGGTCAAATAGAAAGGAGTAGCCCCAGTGGGCGTCCTAACAGATGTACGATATCCCCACAAAGCAAAGGGTATCTTGCTTGGCCAATCTCTTTAGTTGTCAATCATTTTCTTGAGAATTGTGACAACATTCTTGTTTGCTGCCTCTACCGCGCCGTTAGTCTGTGGTCTATAGGGCGAAGAGTGGTGATGCCTAATCTTGTACTTGGCTAGCAATTGCTCGGTCTCGGCTTGGAAATGTGATCCATTATCACTAATGATCTCATGTGGGCAGCCGTATCGACAGATGATGTTGTTTTGTATGAATTTTGCCACGTTTTTAGCTGTAAGACTAGTGTAGGAAGCCGCTTCTACCCATTTTGTGAAATAGTCGATTGCCACTAGGATGAAACAGTGACCTCCTGTTCCGGCCGGGGTTATCTTCCCGATTATGTCAATTCCCCAAGCAGAAAATGGCCAAGGAGATGTCATTGTATAGAGCAATGAAGGAGGGACATGTTGTACATTCCCGAAGATTTGGCAATTATGGCAATGTCTTACGTATTTGATGCAATCGGATTCCATTGTGGTCCAATAATACCCCAAACGCGTGATTTTCTTTGCCATCATGGGCCCACTCATGTGAGGACCGCATTCTCCGTCGTGGACTTCTTCCATCACCTTTCGCGCCTGTGAATGATCAAGGCAACGTAAGATTACACCAAGAGGTGTTCTTTTGTATAATTCCCCTTGCATGAGAACGTATTGGGAAACGAGTAGGCGTATAGCACGTTGTCCCCTCTTGTCCATATCGGGTGGATAGGTACCATTAAGCTTAAAATTCAGGATTGCTTGGAACCAGGGTTCCTGTGCGATTTCTTCTTCATCGGTGATTTGGTGGACATAAGCCGGCTCTGACCGTCGTTCGATACACAAAGGCATTTCCACCATGTGATCTGGCATATTAATCAAAGATGCAAGTTTCGCAAGAGCGTCTGCAAATTGATTTTCTTCCCGAGGTAGGTGTAGGTAGGTCACGTGATCAAAGAATTGGGCGACTTGGTCTATTCTTGCCTGATAAGGTGCGAGACTTTCGCTTCGAATTTTCCAAGATCCTGTAACTTGGTTGATGATCAGTGATGAATCTCCATGTACCCGGAGGTTTTTAATGCCTAAGCTCACTGCCGCTTGTAGTCCAATGAGACAAGCTTCGTATTCTGCAGCGTTGTTTGTCACCTCGAAGTCGAGTTTGACAGCCATTGGTGTATGCTCGCCTTCAGGAGAAATGAGCAACACTCCTATTCCAAATCCTCTTAAGTTTGATGCTCCATCAAAGTAAAGGTCCCAAGAATCTACATCAGTTTGGAGTATATCCTCGTCTGGAAATGACCAAGTGTCTATCGTTTGTGCGTCGTTGATGGGATTTTCTGCGAAGAACTCGGCGACGGCGCGCCCTTTAATAACTTTCAGTGGCACGTATTTGAGGTCGAATTCTGAGAGCATCAGGGTCCATCTTGCTAGGCGTCCGTTGAGGACGGGTTTTTCGAAGAGATATTTGACTGGATCCATTTTGGAGTATATCTTGACGGAGTAGCTAAGCATGTAATGGCGCGGCTTCTTCGTTGCCCACACAAGAGCGAGGCATGTCTTTTCGAGTTGTGAGTATTTGCACTCATACTCCAAGAACTTCTTACTAAGGTAGTAGATAACTCTTTCTTCGCTTCCTACAGTCTGAGCCAACATGGCACCCATGGCTGTTTCGGTCACTGTGAGATATAAACCAAGAGGTTGATCTCGTTGTGGTGGCATGAGCACTGGTGGTTTAGCCAATATCTCTTTGATTCGGTCGAATGCTTTCTGACAATCATCATCCCACATGGTGTGGTCTATTTTCTTGAGGTTCTTGAAGATCGGCTCACAAATCATTGTAAGTTTCGATATGAATCGACTTATATACTGCACTTTTCCCAGGAATCCTCTGACTTCTTTTTCTGTTTGAGGTTGTGGCATTTCGATCAGAGCTTTGATTTTGGAAGGATCTATTTCTATACCTCGTTGGCTCACAACGTATCCCAGGAGTTTGCCAGATGTTACCCCGAATGTGCATTTCTGAGGATTGAGCCTCGTGTTGTACTTTCGTAGCCTTGCGAAGAACTTGCGAAGGTTCGCAATATGCCCCTCTCTTTCCTTGGATTTGACAATCATGTCATCTACGTATACCTCAACTTCTTTGTGCATCATGTCATGTAAGAGTGTAGTTGCGGTGCGTTGATATGTAGCTCCGGCGTTGATCAATCCAAACGGCATGACCGTATAGCAATATGTTCCCCATTGAGTGACGAATGCGGTCTTATGCATATCTTCCATGGCCATTTTGATTTGATTATAACCCGCATACCCATCCATGAAGGATAGTAACGCGTGGTCTGCAGTATTGTCCACTAATATGTCGATGTGAGGTAGAGAGAAGTCATCTTTTGGACTTGCTTTGTTCAAGTCCCTAAAATCAACACAAACACGGATTCTCCCATCCTTTTTGGGTACGGGTACTATGTTGGCTACCCAGTCAGAATACTCGGAAACTTTGATGAACCCGGCTTTGAATTGCTTGTCAACTTCTTCCTTAATCTTTAGAGCCCATTCTGTCCTCATTCGTCGAAGCTTCTGTTTCACAGGTTTGAAACCTGGCTTAATCAGAATCCTATGTTCAGCGATATCCCTGTCGATCCCTGGCATGTCTTTGTAGGACCAAGCGAAAACGTCTTTGAATTCATTTAGGAGGTCTATGAAATCGGCCCTTTCGGTAGAGCTCAAGGTAGTCCGTATCCTAAGTTCTTGGGTTCTAGTTCGGTTCCTACGTTGATGGGTTCGGTATCCTCTATTACTGGTCCCCCTTCCCCTTCCTGCAGTATTTCTTTGGCTATGTAGGGAGGTATTTCGATCGAGTCTGGGTCGTGGTCATCCTCAGTATCTTCGTAAATAGAATTGCACTCAAGATAACACAAAGAGTAAGCAGAACCTGATTTATTCATATTAAAATTTGAGTAAAGTTGAAACAAAGAAGTCAACTGATCCATGGTCAGTGGCGGCAAAGGGACAGTGGTTGGGGCATTTCCCGAACTACTGTGACTACTTGAGGCTAAGCTAGGAGAAACAAAGGGAGTGGGGATGACGACAGGAGTAGACTCTCTAATGACTTCTCTAGACTCCGACTCTGACTCCGACTCCGACTCGAACTCATCGTATTCTGGTTCTCCTTTGAACATCTCTCCTTCTCCAGTGATGAGCTTGGAGAGTCTTCCTTGATTGTTGGTCCACTTGATTGATTTTCTCCATCCTTTCTGATGTCTTGCGTTGGTTTCTGTGATTAACGCGGCGGGGTTGAAGCGATCGTCTTGAAGTATCATGGTAATGATCTCATCCTGCGCGGCCCTAACAAATCGATCTTCTCCAAACAATAGGCTAACAGCTTGTTCGTCTAAGCAAGGTGCTTGACGGGTTTTGACGGTAGGTACCGTTTCTGGAGGGATAAAGTAGCAATCGTGAAAGATCTCGATTCCGGCTAGTTTCCTCTCGAGATAATGCCAAGGCTCGGGAAATCCGTGAAAGAGTTCTAGACTTCCTTCTTGAACAAAGTACCCATTTAAAGTAGGGAGATAAGGTCGCATTTGGACTCCTACGTGCTTACGGTTTTGGACTTGGGCAAGCATTTCGAGAACCTCCTCTTTTGTGGGTTTGTACCCTAGCCCAAGTGGTATCCTCTTTGAGTTGCCTTCCTTGTATGGTGCGAAGGTGTTTTTCCGAATAGGATTCAAAGGCATTCCAGGGAAGTATCCCTGGGACTTGAGTATGTGGTTGACCACCAAGTTGGAGTAGGGATCATAGTATAAAGGTGCCAATTCGCTTTCTATGACGCTCACGCTTTGGAAGCCCCCAAGTTCACATACGGGATCCGCAAGGACTTGATTGTTCGATTGTTTTTCGATTATTGCCTTGATGGGTGACGAAGTGATCGTCATTACTTTGCCGTTTAGTGGGATCTTGATCTTTTGATGAAGAGTGGATGTTACCGCTTTGGAAGCGTGAATCCACGGCCTTCCTAGAAGTATGTTGAAGAAAGCTTCGATGTCCACTATTTGGAAGTTAACCTTTCGTTCAATTGGTCCCGTGGCTATGGTTAGGTTAACAAGTCCTACCACCTTTCATCGTGTACCATCATATGCACGCACACCTTGATTGGTAGGGGTCCAATCCGACTCTTTCATGCCTAGCTTGTATGCCGTTTTGAGGGGTATGACGTTGACTGCAGAGCCATCATCTACCAAGGTCATTGGCACATTCTTCTTTAGACAAATGACAGTGATGTATAGAGCAAGGTTGTGACTAGCGCCAAAAGGTGGCAAATCTTCGTCCGAGAAAGTAATAGGGTTACTTAGCTTCGGTTATTCTTGGAAGATCAAGTTGACTACATCTTCAGGAGTGGAGTTACGTGCTACATTTAGTTTGGCCAAAGCTTGCAGTAAAGCTTGGCGATGTGGGAATGAGCTTGCTACTAATTGCCAGAGTGAAAGATCAGCCTTTGTCTTCTGTAATTGCTTGAGCAAATGGTCAGTGGAGTCATCTTCGTTGTCACTTGGTGTGATGACGTTGGTTGGACCATTTTGAGTAGTGCTTTGATATGGACGACCCGAACGAGTTAGGTGATCCACATCTTGGTCTTCACCATTTTGGACTATTTCTTTGACTAGGGCGTTTTCAATGAGATACTCGTCCTCATCATCGTCGGCCCAAACCCCATTGATTGCAGTTAGTTCCCTCATTCTCATGATATCATCTTCTAGTCGTATGATTTGGTCGACTAGTTTACCAACCATGGTGATTACTTCTTGCATAGTAGCATTTTGAGAGAAGATTAGTGGCACATGTTCTTTGGGTGTTGCGTTAGGATTATGTAAAGTTATCACCACATTTTCTAATTCCCAAACTTGTCTATCCACACTCCTTGCCCATGTGATGAAGTCGGAAATGGTAGGGGAGATAGTAGAGTAGAACCCTTCATTCTCGATCGCATAGATTTCATTTTCGATTGGAGAAATGAGGTGTGAGCAATCTAAGGTAGATTCATCACTTGTGATCACTAGAACTCCAAGAGGATTCTGAGTGTTGTTGGGTTTACCTCCCGGTGGTATTGGCAATCGACCATCTTCAATCATGTCTTGAAGCACATTTTTCAACTTATAGCATTTTTCTGTGTCGTGTCCCTTGCCCCTATGGTATTCACAGTACGAGTTCTCGTCCCAGAATTTGGATTTCCTTTCGGGTTCGGGAGTAGGTCCAATAGGTTGGAGTTTGCCTTGCTTCATTAACCTTTTTAGAGCGTTGGAGTAAGTGTCCCCAAGATTTGTGAATTTCCTTGGTGGGGTACTTTTCTTGGATGGCTCGAGAAGGTTAACTTCATCGGTCTTGCTAGTAGAGCCGTATGAACGACTTGTTGAACCTTGATATCCTCGACCTACCGTTTTGGACAAGAGTCCTTTACGGATGTCATCTTCAATCCTTGTCCCTAGCACTGTCAAGTCCTTAAAAGTTTTGATATTTTGGCATCTCAAATGATTGGCATAGATGGGTTTGAGATTGTCCACAAACTTTTCCAGAAGGGTGGCCTCATCCGGGCATTCAACTAGTTGGGTACTAGTCTTCCTCCACCTACTTAGGAAGTCGGTGAATCCTTCTTTGTCGTTTTGGGTAAGAACCTCTAGAGTGCGCATGTTAACTTGGATCTCGGCATTATCCGCATATTGTTTAGAAAACTCGATTGCGGCATCTTCCCAAGTAGCGACCTTCTTATGATCTAAGGAATAGAACCATTGCTTCGGGATGGTGTCAAGAGATGAAGGAAAGATCCTTAAGAACATATCGGGTTTGATGCCTTTGATAGACATGTAATCCTTGAAGGCACGGATGTGGTTCAAAGGGTTCTCATGCCCCTTGAATTTAGGGATATCCGTCATATTGAAGTTGGTTGGCAATTTGGAATTGACGGCCTCATACTTGCGATTGTTCTCCCTATAAATGTCATCCCCTTTAAGGTACATCAATTGCTCCTCTAAGTATTGGAGTCTTTTCTCAGCTACAGTCATCCCCATGAGAGGATTTTCATCCCTGGATTCATCATCGGAGTTACGTAGTACTTCACTTTCATGAGGAGGCAACCTTCCCTCTACGGCATAGATACGGCCCTCGATGAGCTCAAGGCGGTCATAGACTTGGTCTTGGGTAACTTGCATTTGGGCTAGCGCGGCTAGGATTCGATCATTACCATCTTGAAGTTGGTGGAGATTTGTTTCGTTGGATTCGGGCATCTTGAAAACTGGATAAGAGATCGACGACGAATCAAAACAAGATCGACCATTCTACCACACTTGCTAAAAGAAGAAATGTTTTGACTCGTGAAGTGGGTGTGTGCCACTTGTGTTGAGTGAGTTTTGGTGAAAGACAAGGTTTTTGAAAATGTGTGTCCTAGCCAACTATAGTGTAGTTGTAGGAGTGGACTCGAAGTGAGGTTTTGAAATGGGCTTGTGGCCCGAATTTTGACACGACAAACGGACAGAGTTTTGACCGGATTTTGCGCTAATTGAAGGCCTATTTCGAAATTTTTGATTAAGAAAAGGGTTTTGATTTTTGAAAAATCGTCATGGTTTTGTTTAGAAATGGTGATCACGAAAGGTACAAACATTTATACAAGCATTATAACGGGATGCTGAGTGCATTTAAATGGGTTTTGGTTTAAAGGGTGGGTTGCCATACCGAACCATCAAACCCGAAGTCTGTGGAGAGGCTCGTACCAAACAAGAGTAAGGCCGATTCCTAGTCCATTTCCTCAAGTAGTGAAGGCCCTTGATACAAACAAGAGTAAGCATCATGGTATGGATGACGTCAATCGTTATCAATCCTTAGGCCCAAATAAGAATTAGGACCGTTTAGACGGGACGATTGGTCGAGTGGGTTGGGTTGGGCCTAGGAAGGCCGAATAAAACCGTCTAGGAAGACCGAGTTATGAAAACCGACAATTGTCTTGTACAAAATATTCCCTAACCTTGTTCAAGTTTCACCCTTGCTACACGTAAGTGTATTATCCCCAGCGGAGTCGCCAAACTGTGGACAGCGGGCCGCCCATGGGGGCGGTTGGGTTGGAAAGAGAAACAAGCGTTTGCATTTTTGTATGGAGTCGCCACCAGATTTTATGGGAAATTGGAACCGTTCGAATACCTCGTGTCATGTCCAGACACAAAGTAGAGACATGAACACTAAGCAATCGTACCCTTAGCATTCTATGTCTAGAATGACTCTCGTGGATGCCAATGAACACGGGTGTTCACAAATATCTGGAGTAAGGGGTGAGGGTACGTATTAGGAAGCTCTTTTGATCGAACACCTAATCCCGCCCGCCTCGATAGCGGCCTCTACTAATGATTTGGGACGTCATTTATACTCGATATATCGTCGGTTATATACATGCAATGCAACAGCCAAGTTTTAATCCTAACATGTGAGAAATTAGCTAAGTCGGTTAACAATTAATTAGCAAACAATTAATGTCGAAGTTGGAATTAATGTTCAATTACATGTGAAGGAATGTAAATAAATCATACAAATGCGATAAATAAAACAATAATCATAAATTACAATAATGAGAATTACAATAATTACAATGGAATAGGCGATTTATGTCGAAAATACCTTTAAAACGGATAATTTGAGAAAAAGAATAAAAGAATAAAAGAAATAAATTAACGAACGAAACAGCGTGATAATACGATTAATAGTTAGTTACACGTATGCTAATTAAACTAAGTCAAGGCAAAACGGAGTTCAGGGACAGAAATTAACCAGGAACCGGCGCAGCAGAGCTGCGTCCTTTGGAATAGGCGCAGCAGTTGCTGCGTCTGTTCTCTGGCTCAGTTCTGGCTGTGAAGCCGTAATTGCAAGCCGTTAATGTCAATTAGTAAATTTAACGATGGATCAAAATTATTTACTCGGATGAAAGTGATTAACAGGTTATTTAACATATGAATGAGTCATAAAAACAATAAAACATGGAAAAGACGGAATTAAGACGAATTAATTACAGGAGTGAACGATATTAACAAACTACACAAATTGATTCAATTAATTAGGTTAAGTATAATGGATTAATGACGAATATGCGATAAATACGACAAAAGACAGAGGAAAGCTATATCAAAGACGAATTCCAGAAACTCAATATTGATGAATTGAATCTCTACAACCCGGAATTGAATTTAATGACGAAAACCCGCAAATATTGGATTATTTGGGATTTAAGTCGGATTTATGACAAATAAAACATGTTAATGAATGATGAACAATATACATATGAATTATCATGCTATCACGATGAAAAATTAACAAACAAACGAAACAAATAAAAGAATTTTGACGAATAACAGAGGACGAAGGAAGAAGAAAGGAAGCAGGAACTGCGGCAGCCTCACGAAGAGGCGCGCGAGAATCGCGCTCCTTCAAGAGGCGCAGCGATTCTTTGCGTCCTTTCTCGACGTTTGTCTACTGAAAATCCGTAAAAAAAGGTTTTAACAAAGGTTTTAGAAATCGATTTTAATTAGGTATTTTCGACATGAACCTTACATTAATGATTACAATATATAAAGAACAATAATAAAAGGAGGATTATACACCCTCAGACTGCTGCAAAGATATCAATTAGTGATGCTCGACGCGAATGCAAAGAAAGTGCCCTCGTAAGAGGAAAACGATTAAATTAATTAAGTTGATTGATGTGGAGTTGGTCAAATTGGTCGGTCATGCAAACGAGGCTGGTACTCAGAAGGATCCGAGCTTACGTGGTCGAATGTTCAAGCACGTAGACGCCAAAAAGTAAGAACAAAGGTCTAGAATGCAAAGGGAGAAGAGAAGGGCGGACACTCGCGTGAGAAATATGAGGAACGAAGGCTCCTATTTATACTAATCACGTGAAGGAATTAGGGTTTCAGAGACTCTTTGGAAGTGAATCTCGGAAAGATATAAAAAAGATACGAAAATTACGCAGAAAAGGACCTGGGAAGAGGCGCAGCAGCCACTGCGTCTCTTGGAAGAGGCGCAGCACCTGCTGCGTCTGTTCCCAAGGGGTTTCCTCCTGCGGAAGAAAGATTTCCGTGTTTAAGTTATGGTAGGATGGAATAATTCGGTTTTCTTTAATATCTTATGTGAATATTTCGGGAAATTGTTTACCAAAAGATAAAAAATTATGAAATATGGAATAGAAATATCCGGAACATTCCAGAACATTCTGACTCGGGATTTAACGGTTATCAGAAAATGAAGACGGTTTTAGGCCCAGACTCCAAATGTACTCTAATTACTGTCAAAACGACCGTATCGGCACGTAGATGACAACTAAGAGGTAGACATTAATGTTTGAGCAATCACTTGACGATAATCTTACGAATTGTCACAAATCGTTCCGCGTAGCAAACATGCGGCCCAATCATCACCGGGTGGTTTGCGGGAGGTGCAGAAATGAGGTATCTACAGTTGGTCTCACAGTAAAAAGTCTTGTACAAATTTTACCGAGGCCCCTGTTTTGGTAAAAATTTACCGACTATTGATTTAATTTAGTGAGTGATAGTGATTAATCTATGGCCAACGACAGAATGAATGCAACGAATTTAACGTACGAATAAACAACAAAATAAGAGAGTGACACGAGAAATTTTTGGTGACGCGGAAAACCCGATGTGGGAACAACCGCGGGGGGAGTCGGAATCCCACCAATTTGACACTATAATCGAGATAGAATTTGTGAGTAAGGAAATACAAGAATTATTTTTCTAGCGGAATATTGCTAAGTATAGACGGAGTGTTGAGTAGTAAAGTGTTGAGAGTGCTTGAGTGTTGGATGCCTTTTTGTGTTGCTCATCTCTTGCTTTTATAGCCGCTGGATCTAGGTAGAGAGTCTAAGAACTTCTCTCCTATTTCTGCTCCTGGATTTTGGGTCAACTCCCATAAGAATAGGAATTGGTTATTGACCAAGCCCAATAATTCCTTTTGCACGTGTGTTTTGCAACTTCCAAGTTGTGTTTGTTTTATTTTTGATCTAATGGTCCCCACCTTTTCCAACTCACCAATCCTTTGAATGCCTTAATTTCTTTGACTTATTCCTCTGCCCATTATTTCCACACTAAGTGCACATACTTCTTTCTTGGATGGCTAAGATTTTGCCACATCAGCGACTCCCAACTCCTTAGATCCACCTCTAGGATTTTGCCACGTCGTCTCTTAAAAAATGTGTATTTTTTACCCATAACAATTGCCCCCAATTTTCCTTCTCAGCCTCAAGATGAGGAGGGAAATTAGTCTTTCTGGTTCCGGATGCTATGTCGTCTGATATGTAGCTCTACTTCTGCTTTATTTGTTGTACTGCTGCTGCTGTTTCTTTACTTCTCACCTTCTTCCAGGATCTGCTAGGCCTAAGGCTACACTTGCTGCGGTTCTGGCTCTGAGGGAGAAGAAACGTGCTGAAAATGCCTCCAAGCCATCCGAGAAGAGAAAAGCTGGCGCTGCCTCTGCTTCTGGTATCCGTGCAAAAAGGAGATCTACCTCTGGTTCAACCAAGGAGAAAGTTCCCATTGAGGTCACTCCTCTTGCTACGAAGCCTCTTATTCCTGGATATGTTCCACCTCGTGGATTTACCTCTGCTTCTACGCATCCCCTGCTTCTGAATCCAACCCTGCTTCTGAGTCTCCTGTCTTTGGGTCCTCTGCTCTTGGGGTCCCTCCGAAGTAGCACTCAGATTCCCAGGAGATTTTGGTTGGTCGAGATCTACACGAGACCTTAGTCTGCTTGGTCGGATGCTGTTTCCTGCTCCTAGGTCTGCTGAGAAGAGAAAGGCAGATTCTGGTTCTGCATATGGACCCAGCGCCAGAAAGAGGGCCTACTCCTAATTCCGCCACAGAGTCTATTCCCATTGAGATTACTCCATTTGCAGCCATGCCCCCAATCCCTGGGTCTGCTCCACCATTTGGCTCTGTTTCTGCCTCTGGGACTGTTCCTGTTTTTGGGTCTAACTCTGCATCTGGATCCCCTGCTGCTGGTGAATGATGGATCCAGCTGGTGGAAGTTAGGTCTAGCCTCCTCCTGACTCTACTGTTCTGCGTCTGGTCGGCATAGGTGCTTCTGGTGCTGAGAACATCTGTCAAAACTTACCTACGCAGTTTATATGCAGCTGGTACCTGAGAAATGTTAGTAATGCAACCTAGGTGTGATGACCTTCTAATGTGTGATCTAGCGATCTAGCCTATGCAGACACGTTATAAACTTATATGTCGGGAATGCAATGTTTATCAATGTGTCGTGAGAATGATCCTGTTTGAGCATGTGTTGCGAGTGTCGTAGGTGTTCTATCGTTTGCTTTGTATCTTGCCGTTTCTGGCGTACTTTTGATTTGTGCATGCACGTCGGTTGTTTGGCCATCGCTGTCTGATTGCTAGCTAAGGGGTCTAGTACGCCCACTCGTCCAGAGGAGCCAGGCTTGCGTGGGTGCTAATGCATCGCGGGAGGCTGGTTGTCCCGGTTGTACGTGCTTAGCCACGGACACACGCCTTCTGTAGTGAATACAAACCCTGCCAGATTAGTTTGCATTTTTATTCACTTGGCCATTTATTTGAAAGACATTAAAAAGGGAACTTCTTTACTTAAAATACTTAAAGTTTTTTACTAACTTAAGAAACTTTTAGAATCAGGAAATATCAGGGTCAGAATACATGTAGGGTCTTTTCAGAACCAGAAAATGTTGAGATTGAAATACGTGTAGGAAATTTTCAGAACCAGAAAATGTTGAACTTAAAATATATGCAGAAAATTTTCAGAACCAGAAAATGTTGAACTCAAAATATATGCAGAAAATTTTCAGAACCAGAAAATGTTAAATTCAGAATAGATGCAAAAAGTTTTCAGAACCATAAAAATATTCAGAGCCTGAGAATGTTCAAAGCAAAATCTAGAACCTGGCTGAGTTGTATCTGGTAGGCTGAGTACCCAGTTACTGACCATGCTGGTGGCTGACATATGCGTGCCTCTGACAGGCGTCGCACCTTTTTGCAAATTCTACAGCATCTTTGCGCACTGTGGGCTAAAAGTATCTCTACCTCAGTACTTTATTGGACAGGCTCCTGCCCCCTGCATGATTTCCACATTCTCCATTGTGGAGAGCATGCAAAACAGCCTGAGACTCTTCCCGATCCAGGCATCTGAGGTAGGGTCCAACGAGGGATTTCCTCCTTTTTATCTGTTGGCAGGGTGTCATTCTGCAACCAGTCCAGGTACGGTTTCCTCCAGTCTGGAGTATCTTCTTCACTTCTGGTGCTGCACAACACTCCTGCTTCCTGCTTAGGTTTTAGTATCGCTGGCTTCAGCACGTGGACAATTGGTATTGTGGAGATGGCTCCTGCTTTGAAGGTTGCCCCCAAGGTGGCTAGCACATCTGTTTCTGTGTTCTGGTCTCTGGGGTTTTGTTGAACGTGGCAAATCTTAAGGTGTCTGATTTTCAGATCCAGAGCCAGCTTCAGACCCAGGATCAAGGCCTCATATTCTTCTTCGTTGGTTGTGGCCTTAAATTCACATCGTATAGCCTGGACTATGAGATCTCCCTGGGGTGATTTGAGGACCAATCCTACTCCTGCCCCTCTTGCGTTGGAGGCTTTGTCCACATGTAACTCCCACACTTGTTCTCCATTGTCTTCCTCCAGATTCAGAATGTCCTGCTCTGCCTGGGTCTGGTCTCTGCAGGAAGCAGAGACTTAATGACGTAGTGTACTGGATGTTGTGACCCCTCCTGCTCTCGTACTAGCACTGCACTTGTTGATGCTTCTGTGATTGACATATACAGGAATAGCGGCTCCCCTGGCTCTGGTTTCGACAGGAGTGGCGGAGTGTTGAGATAATGTTTCAATTCCTTAAATGCTTTCTCATGCTCCTCTATCCACTCGAATCTTTGAGTCTTCCTCTGGGGGTAAGTCTGCGTCGTCCTTCCCTTCTGTGCTTCCAGACACCTTATTCTCGCTTCTGTTGTAGGGTCCTGATCTTTCGCTCCTCTTTTCCACCGGGGCTTTTCTGGATACTGGTTCTGAATCGTAAGTGCCTCTTATGGGTTCAGAGTCTTCCTCTAGTCTCATGATAGCAATCGCCTTTGATTGTACCTCCTCAAAGGTGGTGCACGGATGCATGGTCAGGTCCTTGTATAGCTCTGAATCCTGGTGCAGTCCTCAGCGGAAGGCATGTATAGCGGTTGTTATATCACATCTCGGGATTGCCACTTTCTCGTTGTTGAACCTGTTCAAGTAATCACGGGTGGACTCTTCAAACCCTTGCACTATCCGATAGAGGTCACTGGTCTGCTTCTCTGACTTTCTGCTGCTGACAAACTGCTGGTTGAAGGCATTGACTAGGTCGGCGAAGCTAGATATGCTCCTGTTTGGCAGGCCGGCGAACCACAGCAGGGCTACTCCTGACAAGGTTGATCCGAATCCTTTGCACATGCAAGCTTCCTTCAGAGATCCAGTTGCGGTTATCACCATCATTTTCTGCTTGTAGTGGTTGATATGGTCAAGTGGATATGTGGTTCCATCATAGAGTGTCATAGCTGGCGGCACACATCCTTTAGGAATACCGACTAGGGCTATGTCGTCCACGAAAGGTGAGTCTGCGTAGCTGTCTCGGGCTGCTTTCTCCAACGGACGGACTACGCCTGGTATCCTGTACATCAGCTCCCTTAGCTCCTGGTATTGCTGCTCCAGCGGGTTATCTGCTCCTACAAGAGGGTTAGAAACAGGCGGAAAGAAACCAGCAAGTGTACCTCCTAGCCAGGGCACTCCAGAAAATTGGCCTGGTGCTGGATGACTGGTTACTGGTGTTGCGCTGATTATGGATCCAGGCTGCAATCCTGGTGTCTGCTGTAGTCCTCCGATCCAGGCTTCACTGGTGAACTGGTTGCAGGATGGGGCTGCTGCGTTGTTGACAGGTCCAGATTGTCATCCTGGGGTCTGGTGCGCGGGAGTACCTGAAAAGGGTGGAAGGTCAGATCCTGACGGGGTGCTAAACAAAGCATTACCTGATGTCTGCTGCAGACTGGATGGGTTATCAAATGATAGACATCCCAATCCTCTGGGCTCAATTGGTTTGCCGGGTGCTACTCCTGCAAGGTCTAGTCTGGTGACTAGTTCTGACGGAACTGATCGACTTGATCCTCCACCGCTGATCAGGTTCAGAGCCTCAGATGCTAATGTTGGTTTGGGCTGGACTGCTGTCACGATCTGAGCAATCAGGTTCTGGTTATCTTTCCTCAGATCCTGAGCGACCTGACGCAGAGTATCCATCCCCTGAATCATCACCTGCATCAGGTCAAGCACTGGAGGTCCTCTGTTTCTGAGAACTTTTGCACTTGATCCCTCCTGGGTCGGGGCTGTGGACGCAGCTTCACCTCTGCTGGGGCTACTTTCCCTGCTGGATCTGGGCTGGCTAGGCGCGCCTACTTCCTTGGGTACCTGCGGTGGTTTCGAGCGAGGCGAAGCATGGTTCGGGTGACATCTTGTGAAACCATCCGGGCCGGATCTTTGGAGGAGCGCTCACTGATCCTGCAGACGCAGGAGAAGGTCCTGCTCCAGAGGAAAGGGCTGACATGATCTGGCTGCTGGATGGATTCTGGCTGGTTTCGGACATGGTGACGGCTGGTTCAGTCTTGCGAGATTTGGCTATAGAAAATTATCACTATGCCCCACGGTGGGCGCCAAATTGTTTTGGTAAAAATTTACCGACTATTGATTTAATTTAGTGAGTGATAGTGATTAATCTATGGCCAACGACAGAATGAATGCAACGAATTTAACGTACGAATAAACAACAAAATAAGAGAGTGACACGAGAAATTTTTGGTGACGCGGAAAACCCGATGTGGGAACAACCGCGGGGGGAGTCGGAATCCCACCAATTTGACACTATAATCGAGATAGAATTTGTGAGTAAGGAAATACAAGAATTATTTTTCTAGCGGAATATTGCTAAGTATAGACGGAGTGTTGAGTAGTAAAGTGTTGAGAGTGCTTGAGTGTTGGATGCCTTTTTGTGTTGCTCATCTCTTGCTTTTATAGCCGCTGGATCTAGGTAGAGAGTCTAAGAACTTCTCTCCTATTTCTGCTCCTGGATTTTGGGTCAACTCCCATAAGAATAGGAATTGGTTATTGACCAAGCCCAATAATTCCTTTTGCACGTGTGTTTTGCAACTTCCAAGTTGTGTTTGTTTTATTTTTGATCTAATGGTCCCCACCTTTTCCAACTCACCAATCCTTTGAATGCCTTAATTTCTTTGACTTATTCCTCTGCCCATTATTTCCACACTAAGTGCACATACTTCTTTCTTGGATGGCTAAGATTTTGCCACATCAGCGACTCCCAACTCCTTAGATCCACCTCTAGGATTTTGCCACGTCGTCTCTTAAAAAATGTGTATTTTTTACCCATAACAGCCCCCAGAGCAAAAGATTGTAAAGTAATGTTACATATATCATCTATGTTACTTTCAACAATATTTGTAGGCCAATTCATTACAAACAACCATGTAGGACCAGGGGCGTTTTCATATGGGGTTCATGGGTTCCATTGAAACCCCTGTAGAAAAAAGATAAGAATAATTTAGGGTAAAGTTCTATCATTATTGGTAAGTGGTGTAGTGGTAGAAAATGACTTGTTTTATTTTGAAAGTCATCGGTTTGAATCCCATGACTCTATTTCTCCTTAATTTTTTCTTGCTTCTAAATTTTGGGTTTTAAAGTTAACTATAATAGATTATCTTGTTGGAAGTATTGCTTCAAAAGAAGCTCTGACTTTCCCACATCGGTATAATTGGTGGGATTGTTGGAAGTGTTGGAAGGCGGTTTTTGCACAATTTCCAAGTTTGATAGTTCAGTTTTCTATACCGATTGTCGCGGTTTTTCCATACGGATTACTCGGTCTTCTAAACTGATTATTGGCTTCTCCATGCTAATTGTGTAGTCTTCTATGAAACAATTTACAAGACAATCATTTAAACTCTTCCTTTTACTCCTATAAATACTCCATGCTTATACCATTTTCTACATATACAACAACATCCTTTCTCTCTTATATTCTCTAAAAATATTTTCTGATATTTTAAGCTGATATTTGGCAACGTTCTGCAAGTAGTCCTCATTCCGAGTCTTTGTCGTACACCTTAGACTCGGACGTCGTGTAACCCTGGGGGTTGGTTGCCAAGAGGCCGTGTGTATCGAGCGGGGCAAATTCAAGTTTAGGGCAGTGATGCTCATCACGCCACGACATAATCTCTCCTATATTCTGTGAGATTTTCTATTCATTATTTTCGTACTAGTCATACCGCCTACAGTCTAAAGTTGAAGTTGATTTTTCTTGCTCGTTAAATTTTTTATTTAAGGTGATATGACTATGTCTGATTATGTTGATTTGCAATCTAAAGTCAAATTTTATTCTCTGTTTTGATTATGCGTACTGATGATTTATGACGAATAATGACAATATAGACTATGTTATCTAAGTATGAAATTGTTACTGTCTATGCTGGTAATCTCGGATAATGGTATTGTGTCATGGTTCAGTTAGAAAATGTATGTTTTGAGACAAACCTGCAAACTAAGTGCTTTTTCAGTTGTTTCTATAGATGTTCCGTCTTTTGATCACAAGTTTGGCTACTATCTTTGTTTCCTATATTCTGAGGTAGCAATTTATTTTTTGATTTTTTTGTCACATTGTTCACTATGGTATCATCCGGAAGTTTCTTTAATGTTGAATTCATTATCATTTGACTATTGACATGTAATATTGACATGTAATTTATACGTGTGTGTCTATGTATTCTTTGTGCCATGTTAGTCATGAGCTTCCGTTTTAGACTAAGACCTCTTGATTCATATAATGGGACTGAAAAGGCTATTAATGAGTTCTATTTTTGAAGTCACTAAGTAAAACGACGATTCAATTGGACGATATTTTTATGAGACGATCTCTCTTTCCAACACTTAGTTGAATATTGTTTTGTTTTGTTTTTCTTAGTTGTTGGAGTTATCATAGAGAAATTTTATTATATAATTTTTTTTTTGGTTTATTGACGATGTTCAACGGCGTGATTACTTGGTTTATTGGTAATATAAACGATGAGTTCTTTATTTGATTTGTAAAAATTTATTCAATAAGTTATATTTTTAACATGATGGTTGTACCGTGTTTTTATAGTATTTTGGTTCAAGAATGGAGTTTTTTTTTTTTAAGTTGAAGAAATAATGGTTCGTGTGCATAATAATAATTGGGTTTATTAATAAAGAAAAATCTTGACCTAGAGGTTTAATTTTTGGTTAGTAGGTTTTCAAAATGTTTCGTAGTTTTTGAGTTGTTTGGGAATATACAACCTTTCATGTTTTTTGGATTCTTTTATTATAGCTCTTTTATTGGTCATATTCTTGTTTTAATTAATTTGGTTGGTATTGATGTATGAAAAATGTGCACAACTTGATTATATGTTGTAATGGCTCATATACAACTTTACAAAAATGTCATAATTACGTGAATGTTGTCACTTGTGTATAACGTGACAATATGTGGGGGAAGTACGTGTTCACAGTTCACCCATTTGTTTTATATTTGGTAAAATTTTTGTATCATCTCTTATACGCAAAAATGTTGCTTATTTTGACATCATAAAGGTGGTGTTTATCATCGTGTTAGTTTTTATTACAAAATTGTATCTAAAATAACTTGTTATCTGTAGTTGGTTATAACAATGTTTGGCATCTTGGTTATGATGTTAATAATTTCTTATATGACAATGTTGGAAAATTGATGACATGTTAATCTTTTATCATTGAGTTATTCCATCCTGAATTCGTGATTGCTAGCTAAGTCTAAAATGTTAAAACATTTTTACTGCTTTGAAATTTTGTTGTTGTCCGGATGTTTTAAAAACTTTATTAACATTGTCAATTCTCATGAGCATGTTTGATCTGATTAGAGGATGTTTGCATAGTTAACATTTTGACTTCGAGGTAAGTCATGGATTGTGGGGGTGTCCGGTGACAGTAAGACTCGGTGAAGGTAAGACTCGGCCGCCTTATTTTTCGTCGTAAGGTAATTGAGCTTCAGTGTTGAAAGTGATGATAATTACAATTACACGGGATTGATTGATAGTTGTGAATACTTTGATTTGTGATTGTATAAACTTGTTTCTCCGTTTATAAAATCTATGAATGGTTGTTTGGTTCTACATGTGTTAGAGTAATTACTTTTTATTTGGTTTAAATGGTTATAGTAAACCAAGAAAAGGTGGTTATGAGAAAACCAAGAAAAGGTGGTTATAGTAAACCAAGAAAAGGATAAGGACGAATAATATATATTTATTTGGTTTTGATTTTGGCGATGTTTCTTTAACGGGAGTTATTGGTGATAATTAGAACACTAATATATGTGTTCCGGGTGTAATTCCAGAGCAGTTATTTGTTACCACCCGTGCTTGTAGAATGGCGTCCTTGATGGAATCCTCCTTTCGGTCTCCTGAAACAATGAACAAAATGAGGGCTCGGCTTTGGACCGAGCGAACTCACTCCGACGCTCAAGTCAGTAAACTTAAGAGGATTAAGTTATGTGTTACTTGGCGAAATGTATTTTGTAGAGAGATAAGGAAGATATTACCAGATGAATAGTGATTCTTAGGTTAAAATGTGGATCCTTTCCTCAATGAGAGTTGAGGAGTATTTATAGACTTTCACCTTTTGTCACGTAGTGGCCAAGTGGCTAGCAGGTGGAAAGACCCATCTACCCTCGGCCGAGGGACCCGTGGCAGGCCGGCGGGCCCTGTTGACTCGCCGCCGAGGGGTCTTGGATATGAGTTCGCGGATGTGTGCCCCGGCTGGCTAGTTGTACCAGCCGAGACCCAAGAGACAGGCCGATGGGCTACGTCGGTTAGGCTGTCAAAGTCGTTGACTTGCTGTGGATATCTTTGACCTTGCTCAGTATGTTGACTCGGTCAGCGGGTGCAGAATATGCCCCATCAATATGAGTTATTTAAGATGTATTCTTGAGTTTATACATGACAAGATGAAATTGGTGGAAATGTTGTTACATTCATATATATGATGCTTGTATATATGCGTTATGAGAGATATGTTATAGCTTATATCGTTGTTCTAGGTGATGGACACCATGGTTTTTTGTAAGCTAATCTAAGAAACCAATTGTATTTTTGGGAATGAGTTTGCAATTTAATTGAACGTCAAATAATTGTGATATTTATTTGACTTTGGAAAACGTTGTGTTTCATAATGCTATATCATGCAAGTCATAGATGCATAATTGCTTTGTTTAATACGTAATGGAGTATAAATATATTGTGAAGAATTTACAGGATAAAAAGCTGAATGGCTAAGTGTTTGTATTCCTTTGTGGGAATATTTTGACTCCATTAATTGTCATGCATCGTAATCTGAAGCATCAAGTTTTTTGACAGATTATCAAGAGTAATGGATAATCTGATCAGATAATGGGTTCACAAAGGTTGTGAATTGTAAGTGGATGTTGAGATCCCTTACACAATAATGTGGTATCATGATACTACGTACATAAATTGTGAAGAGGATATTGAGATCCTCCTACCAATGGCCATGGTAGAAGTTGGTGTTGGAGGCATCACAAGGAATGGGTTTAAAGCCTATTGGGAGTGAATCGTGACGGGGCTCCCCCACTTGGGTTTACCAAGTTCAATGGGTCAAACGAAGTCACGAGGATCTCATGTTGTAATACTACTACCATTCCTATTTTAATAAAAGTGATGTAGTATTCTTTCTATATATTGAGCTATTTTCTGTCATGTGAGGAAGGTTGAGCTAAGCTCTTAATAAGTCCATAGTCCTTGTTTAAGGATGGTTTGTGACAGTCAAACCTGATGGACTTACCTATGTGAATGTGGGGGAAATGCCCTACCCCCTATGAGGTTCTTAGGCTTTAGGACCTCTATAGCGTTCACGAGATCCCAGGCATGTGAGGGGCACCTTTTATGACATTTCGCGAGGATGAACACAGATTCGAATGCAGGTTTGTGCGCAGTTATCCGTTACAAATCACCGTGGAGAGTCCAATGCCGAGAGCAACTCGATACGGCTGTAGCAGGTAATTGTATGCACTGGGTGACAATTCAATTCCTCAGGAACATTGTCATCTTAAGACTTACGTTCCGTTGCCTTATATCAGCTATATATTCCTTTTCTCTTCTTTTGAATCATGTGGGGGATTGTTGGAAGTATTACTTCAAAAGAAGCTCTGACTTTCCCACATCGGTATAATTGGTGGGATTGTTGGAAGTGTTGGAATGCGGTTTTTGCACAATTTCCAAGTTTGATAGTTCAGTTTTCTATACCGATTGTCGCGGTTTTTCCATACGGATTACTCGGTCTTCTAAACTGATTATTGGCTTCTCCATGCTAATTGTGTAGTCTTCTATGAAACAATTTACAAGACAACCATTTAAACTCTTCCTTTTACTCCTATAAATACTCCATGCTTATACCATTTTCTACATCAATTGGTCTCCCTTGTAACGGGTTACCATTTGTGGCGGATATTTTGTGAGTTAAAATGGTAACAAAATGGGTTAGTGGAGAAAGGGGACCACATGAATAGTGTTGCAGAGAGAGAAAAAGTGGGTACTTTGTGAGGTAAAATGGTATCCGTCACTCAAGAGTGACGGATATGTGCCGTCACAAACAAGAATTTGTGTTTCTACATATACAACATCCTTTCTCTCTTATATTCTCTAAAAATATTTTCTGATATTTTAAGCTGATATTTGGCAACGTTCTGCAAGTAGTCCTCATTCTGAGTCTTTGTCGTACACCTTAGACTCGGACGTCGTGTAACCCTGGGGGTTGGTTGCCAAGAGACTCGGACGTTGAGCGTATATTCTGCGCAAGTAAAAATTTTCTTTCTCGGCTTTATCTACCTCGGCTTGGTTCTGCTTAGGCCGTACCGTATCCTATCCCCCCTCCACATGGATGTGTAATGGACATCAGTTGTGGAAAAGAAAGTAACGCTGGCCGAGACCGAGGTTGTGAGCGCCGTGTGCTTTTGATTGCCCCCAGCCAGTGCTGCCAAGCTTGGTTGATCATGTGGCCGGCGGAGAACAGATACTTAGGAATTTGTTGAGGAAGATGAATAGGCGAAGAGATATGAAGGGGCGTGTTGAAGACGCTTGGTCACTGTTGCGTTGATTGACGTTCAACTGTTAAAACGATTGACATTCCGTGGTTGCATGTCTGACACGTGTCTGTTCGCTGATTGGCTGACGTTTCATGGGCTGTGCCCTGATTGGTCCTTCTTCATGGGCTTTCCCCTATAAATAGGGCAGTTAATCCCTGAAATTGGCCACCAATTTCATTTTCCCTAAAATTTTCTTCTCTCTAAACTTTCAAGGGCTTCTTTCTCTTCTAATCTTCAGAGTCGTTACTTCGGCTAGTGCTTTTCTTCAAGGTAAACAAACAAATTTTTCTCAATCTCTTATTTTGTTAAGTAATTGTTGCTACCATGTCTTCTACTGATGCCGGACCTAGTAACCGTGCGCCGGGGGATTCCCCGTCGCGTCTTGATGAAGAGGAGGCACTGGCCGCCATCCCGCTAAGGTCCGGGGTCCTAGGTCTCCTTCTCCCGAAGTTGACCCGAAAGTTTTGGAGGATTGGGAGGATGATGACGAAGCTGATGAAGACTTTGATGATGACGGCGAGGAAAGGATTCCTTCTGGTGATGAGAGGCCGCATATCCTGGATCACGGCGAGGCCTGCATGACTGGTCTTGATCGTGCCTGGACCAATAAATTCGCCAGTTGTTCCGGTGGAAATCTTTTCGAGGGTCATTTCTCCTTCGGTGAGGGGTACAAAATTGTTATCCCTGAGGAGGGTCAGGCGGTCTGTTGCCCTCCCCGGGTCATATCGGCGTATATATCGTGCACCAAGTATGGGCTCCGGTTTCCTTTGAATGAATACGTCACGGCCATCATCAAAGCTATGAACGTCGCTGTGGCTCAACTGCATCCGTTGGCCATTAGGACGATAGTTGGCTTCGTGTGGCTCTGTCTCTTTAAGGGGGAGGTCCCTACGCTTAACTTATTCCGCCGGCTTCATCATCTTGACCATCGACCCCGGTAAAGTGGGGTGGTACAGCGTGCGAGATGGAGCCGGCTACGTCTCTGTTGATAAGCTTTCTTCCCCGCAAGGACCGGAAGGGGCGGTGGGTGTATGTCGAAGTCTTGGGATGACTATCCGCTGCCCCGGTCCTTCCAAAGACCAAGTTAATTTGCGGTGCGAGAGTAAGGCGAGCATGACAAATGGGTCACCGGAGTAAGTCAAGATGGACGCTTGAAGGTCTATCTTAATGCGGATGAGAAGCGGGCGTCTGTTGTTTGATGCTTTGAGAAGGGATGGGTGCCCCCGACTCAGATTATTCTTCAGGATGAGCTGCTTTGCCGCGTCGGCCTCATCTACCTACCTCAACCAGGGTGAGTAGGGTCGGTGTGAGGCTCATCTTTGCCTGTTATGCTCCTGTTTTTAGAGCTTTGTTTTACTTATTTTATGTAACTCTTGTCTGGTTTCTTGCAGACCGGTTTGGCCAGGATCTGTCTGAGAGGACCTTGAAGAGGTTAGGGCTTGATAAGGACGGGAAGGTCGTTCAGCGGCATCCTCGGTGACGACGCGCGTGATCGTAGACGGCTCCCAACGAACTCATGGACAAGCAAACTGAAGGCGCCGGATCCGGCGGTGGCTCAAGCACGGGTTCTCGGAGGCGTGCCGAAGAGAAAACCAAAGGCAGCGTCCAGGTCGGCGACGGCATCAATCCCAACTCCCTCTTCAACCCCAACGGTCCAGAAGGAGCATGTGGAGGTCGTCGATATCACCGAGGAGGTGGTGACCGTTGCGAAGGGCCCTCCTCCTCCAAAGAAGAGAAAAGAGCCACTGTCGGCTTCTACCGTTGCCGGGGAAAAGAATGATTCACCCGGTCCTTTATCTAAGAAGGTCCAGACTGGTACGGACCTAACCTGTGGTTCAGAATTAGCTGGTTCATTATGCATTCCCGATGACAGACTCTCTGATGTGTCAATGAATGTTGACATGGATGCGCTGTGTGAATTTTTTGTAGATCCGCCGTCGGTAGCTGCCGTTCTCACTGAGCGGCAATTAGAGAAGCAGCCTGAGAAGGCGGGTGATAGAAATGTCACCGTTGACTCCTTACTCCAGAAGGTTCCCCCCGCCGAGCTTGTGGCAGAGGGTACGAGAATATACAAGAGGCTGGCGAAGTGGACTCAACTAGCCGGCTCCCACATTATGGAGCAAGAAAAGGTCATGGCCCAAGCTGGGCCATTGATCGAACGGCTTAAGCTTGATCTTTCCGCTGCAAAGGGGGAAGCTGGGAAGGCTAAGCTGGACCTCCTTGCTGCACGAAAGCGTGAGGAGGAAGCTGAGAAGCTGCTATTGGCCGAGAGGACCAAAGTTGAGGTTGCTGATGCCACCGCTGCCAAGCTGCTGGAGGAGCGGGACAGGTATAAGGGCGGTTACGACGCCGTTGTTGCCAAGAGGGAAGAATGGAAGGATATGTATTTGGCTCAGTCGGAGGCACATAGGGGCACAAGGGCTATCCTTGCCCAAAGGGAGAAAGATATTGAGATGCTTCAAACTGAGATCATCCCTAAAATGTGCGCCCAATTCCGGGATCTGGCCGAGGAAGCGACTAGGGAGGCAATCAAGAAGCTCATTTCTGAAGGCTCCTTCCCGTGGCAAGAATTTGAGCAGCTTCTGGATGAGATGGCCGATGCTGCGGAAAAAGCGGCTGCGGAGAAGGCGGAGGCGGCGAAGGCGGCTCAGATAGCTGAGGCCAAGGCGGCCTACGATGCAAAGGTGAAGGAGGCCAAAGAGGAGGCTGAGAGGCTAAAGGCACGTGAAAATGACTAGCTTTCCTCTGGGCCGGCCACCGAAGATGATGCTGCTGCTGCCGATGGAGGGCAGCAACAAGCATAGGGAGACGGGCGGTCGTCACCAGACTCACCCGGCATCTCGGATAGCTTTAGCTGTTCGGGGGCCAACTATTGAGCCTTTCCTCCCTGCCATCTTTTGGCGCTTCAAATGAAATGTCTGTAACCTTTTGCTTTTCTTTTCCTTGTTTTTGTAAAACTTTGGTAGGTTGCGTTTTGGCTTATCCCTATGGGGACAGCCGTCGTCTGTATTCTTCTCACTTGTAACCTGTTATCATTTTTAATAAGAGTTTGCTTATTTTGCCTCTGGCTCGGCCGAGGTCTTTTCTTGTCTTCGTCTGAGTTGTCTTCTTACGTTATTAATTGAGCGCTTCTTTTGTTTCTACCTCGGCCTGGCCGAGGCAATTTAGAATGCGTGTCTCAACTGTGTTTAACGTTTTTTAAACATGTTGGCATGTTGGTCGCTTCCTCTTTCACTCTCGGTCTGGCCGAGGCGTCAGATTTGCGATTCCCAACCGCCGCTGTGAACATGTTAGCGTATCGACCGTTGTGTCCTCTGCCAGGCCTTCGGTTAGCCGAGGCGACTAGAGGTTACGGCGCGACAGCGTTCGTATCTGTAGACATATTGATCGCTTCCTCTGCCAGGCCTTCGGTTGGCCGAGGCGGCTAGAATTGCGTCTCAACTGTACTTATACGTTCCTATGGCATGTTGGTCGCTTTCGCGAGTATCAAATGCGCTGGTAGTGACTGCTGTAGCGTCTACTTCTTGGGGTGACTGCCCGGCTTGGGCCGTGGCGTCTACCTCGAAACGATTATGGAGAGGATAAGCACTTTGATGGAAAACTTGGGTGATTCTTCATTTGATATAATCATGCGTTGGGGTGCCCACAATGGGTTTGGACACCTCCGCCGCTATACAAAGTACTTCCTTAGGTTGTCAGTGTTCCAATGGCTCATCAAAGGCACACCCTCCATGTCTGTCAGCCAGTATGTACCCGGCCTCATTTCTTCAACCACTTTGTAGGGACCCTCCCAGTTAGCCGTCAATTTACCATGAATGTTCCCTTTGTTGGTGGCGGCTGACTTTCTTAGGACTAGATCTCCTACTTTTAAGTCTCTTTTGTGGACTCTTCGGTTGTAGGCTCTTCTCATTCGGTTTTGGTATACTGCCAAGTTCAGGCGTGCTGTGTCTCGGCTTTCTTCGACCAGGTCTAGGGAGGCTCTTAGACCTTCCTCATTTTCAACCGGGTTAAAGGTGGCTGTTCTGAACGTCGGCACCGTTGCTTCAATTGGCAGGACTGCTTCGGACCCGTAGACCAAGTGGAATGGAATGTACCCCGTTGCTTCTTTCTCCGTGGTTCGCAGGGACCACAGGACGCCGGGTAGTTCATCGGCCCATCTTCCCTTTAGGTCTTCAACTGTCTTCTTCAAACCGTTGAGGATTGTTTTATTGGCCGCCTCCGCCTGTCCGTTGCTCTGTGGGTGGCAGACGGAGGAGTGTGCAAATTTGATACCAAGTTCTTCCAACCAGTTCATTATTGTGTCACTCCAAAACTCTCGGCCATGGTCAAATACCATGACTTGGGGTAACCCAAAACGAGTTATGACATTTTCCCAGATTACCTTTCTTACGGCCGCCGTCGTCTTCGCAGGTACCGCTACAGCTTCTACCCATTTGGTGAAGTAGTCAACGGCGAGGATCAGGTACTTTCTTCCTCCGGATGCCGTTGGAAATGGCCCTAGTAGATCCATCCCCCATTGTGCAAAAGGAAGGGGACTAAGTACCGGCTGCAGGTCTCTGGAAGGTGCATGTATCATCGGAGCATGCATTTGACAGTTGTTGCACTTTTTGGTTTTGGCTCTGGAATCCGCAAGCATGGTGGGCCAGAAGTAGCCGGCTCGGAGAGCTTTGTGGGCTAGTGTTCTTGCCCCCATGTGATGGCCGCAGATGCCTTCGTGAATTTCTGTCAGTATTAGCTCCGCGTCGGCTGGGTCGACACATTTCAAGAGTGGCCTTATCACGGACCTCCTGTACAATTCCCTTTCAAATACCAAGTACCTTGCTGCGATCCTCTTTATCTTCTGCGAGAGACAGCGGTCCTCCGGTAATTCATTTGTCAATTTGTATTTCATTATCGGAGTCATCCACGTCGTCTCGGTCTCTATGTTACCCACCATGCCGACGGTCTCAGTAATGCTCTTGGCATTCCTGATGTCCACCAGCACGGTTCGGCTGACATTCTTGATGGTTGAGCTGGCAAGCTTTGAGAGAGCGTCGGCTCGGTTGTTCTCAGACCTAGGAATGCATTGTATCTGAAAAGATTTCAACTTAGAAGTGTCAGCTTTTACCCTTTCCATGTATCTTACCATTCTGTCGTCTCGAGTCTCGTACTCTCCTCTGATTTGATTAGCCACTAAAAGTGAATCTGTTTTCAAAATGATGTGCTCCGCCCCGGCAGCCCTAGCTAGCTCGACTCCGGTTATCACCGCCTCGTACTCGGATTCGTTGTTTGAGGCCGAGAAGGTAAATTTCAAGGCATACTCAAACTCGTCCCCGTTTGGGCTGATGATAAGGATGCCGGCTCCTGAGCTGGTCGCCGTGGAGGACCCGTCGGTATATGCTTCCCATACCCCGGGGTGTGATTTTTCTTGGTAAGTGCACTCGGCAAGAAAGTCTGCAAGTGCCTGCCCCTTTATCGAGGGCCTCGGCTTGTATTGAATGCCGAAGCCGGATAGCTCTACTGCCCATTTGATGAGCCTGCCGGATTGCTAAAATTTTTCCAATGCTTTCTCCAATGGCTGGTCGGTTAAGACCGTCACGGGATGTGCGTCGAAGTAGGGTTTCAGTTTCCTTGCGGCGACGATGATGAAAAAAGGCCGCTTTTTCAATCGGGGGTAATTTCTCTCGGCGGCAACAACGTATGGTCGACAAAGTAGATTGGGTGTTGCTTGTTTGTCTTCTTCTCTCGACGATCACGGCACCGACCGTGGCCGAGGTAATCTTCTATGTATAGATATAGCGTCTCCCCCAAAGATCGGCCCGACGGGGTTGAGAGTCGAAGATGAGCTTTCGGTTGCTTGAAAGCCGTGCTCGTTCTTCCCCCACCAAGTCTTTATTCCCCTTCAACACTTTGAAGAATGGGGTGCTCTTGTCGGCTGACCGAGAGATGAAACGGGCTAGAGCCGCCATCCTCCCGGTCAGCATCATAACCTCTTTTCGATTCCTCGGCTCCGGCAGGTCCAGGATTGCTCGGACTTTGTCTGGATTAGCATCAATTCCCCAAGCGCTGACAAGCACGCCGAGGAACTTACCTGCCCGGACACCGAAGTTGCATTTCATTGGGTTAAGTTTCATCTTGTATTTCCTTAGTGAACAAAATGTCTCGTGTAAATCGGCTAAGTGCTCGCTGTCAGACTTGCTTTTTACAATAGCATCGTCGACGTAAGCCTCAATGTTTCGCCCTTTTTGATTTTGGAACACTTTGTCCACCAGTCTTGTGTAAGTTGCGCCGGCGTTCTTCAAACCAAACGGCATCATTTTATACATGTATGTGCCGTTAGCAGTGATGAATGCGCATTTAGGCATGTCTTCCTCGGCCATGAATACCGATGATATATCCGAGAAAGCGTCCCAAAGGCTCAAGATGGTGTAGCTTTCTTTGTCGCGTCGATTAAACTATCTATTCGAGGCAAGGGATAGCAATCTTTGGGGCACGCTTTATTAAGATTGGTAAAATCTACACACATCCTCCACGCCCCCGATGATTTCTTCACCATTACAACATTAGCTAACCACTCAGGATAAGTACAAGGCATGATAAAGCCCGCCGCTAGTAATTTATCTACCTCGGCTTTGATGGCCTCATCCTTCTCGGCTGAGGAGTTCCTCATCCTTTGCTTGACAGGGCGAGCGGTGGGGAGTACATTCAGCTTGTGGACAATTACCTCCCGGCTCACGCCTGGCATCTCGGCCGCTGAGTAGGCGAAGACGTCTTTGTTCTTCCTCAGCAGGTCTAGGAGAGCGGCCCTGAATTTTGGTTCCAGGTTGACACCGATAGTTACGGTGCGTCCTGGGTCAATTTCCACCTCTTCAGTCTCGGCTCCCTCGACCATGCCGACAGTTGCATCCATGTGGTCGCCCTCCTGTTGTAAGGATGGGCTCTTCCCTTTCTCGGACTTCTTTGCCACTTTAAGGGATTGCATGTTGCACCCTCTGGCAGATATCTGGACGTTGACCACCTCGTCCTTCTCGTCCTTTGAGACGAGCTTATGCGCTTCCCCCCGGTCCGAGACATACATCATTGTCAGGGCCCGAATGGACATTACTGCATCGGCCTCGCTCAGAGTGACTCGGCCTATGAGAACGTTGTAGGCGGACGAGCCGTCAATGACCACGAACTCAGCTAGGACATTCTTAGCCGCATTCCCCTCGCCGAACATCACTGGCAGTCTGATTGACCCCAGGGGTACCAGGCCGGCCCCGGAAAAACTGTACAGCGGATTGGTGCAGGGGCTCAGGTCCTCAACCTTCAAACCGAGGCCGAGAAAGCACTCTCTGAACATGATGTTCGTGTAGGCGCCTGTGTCAATCAGGCACCTCTTGACCAGGTGGTTGGCTATGTCCAAGTGGACTACGAGTGGGTCGCTGTGAGGGGCGATGACTCCCTCGTAGTCCTTCTTCCCAATAGTCATGTCGGGGATGTTGGAAGCGGGGATCGCTATTTTGGGCACAAAGTTGATGGCCTGATACAGCTCGTTCAGGTGCCGTTTGTGCCCATGAGCGGACCCACCGTTCTCGTTGCCCCCGATGACAACATGGATCACTCCCATCCGTTCAAAAACGGATTTCTTGTTTGAGCCGCCGGCATCAGTCTTTTGGCCTTTGGCAACATATTTGCCGAGGCTCCCCTTCCGGATCAGCTCTTCAATGGCATTCTTCAGATGCCGGCAGTTGTCAGTTAGGTGACCGGTGTGGCCGTGGTACTCACAGTACTGCCTCGTGTCACCGTCCCCCCTCGGCCTGGGGGGCCTTTCCCACTTCTGACCTTCATTCTTGCTCAGGGCGAAGACCTCGGCGGCAGATACGACCAGGGGGGGTGTGATCATTGTACCGTTTTTGGTAGTACGTTCCCGAACTCCCCCCGGCGCTCACCGAGTTCTGTTTCCTGGCGGACCTGTCAGACCGTGACCTATTGTTGTCACGGCGTCTTTCATCCGGGTTGTCCTCCCGGCGGCTCTTACTCTCTGAGTGCTCGGTCTCGTTGGGGCCTACCCAGGTTTTGTGGTAGTCCTCCACCTTAATGGCTTGGTCGGCGCACTTGATGAGCTCATTTTTTAAGTCCCCTCTTGGGAGGCCTTTCATCAGTGCGAAAGCTGCCAGCTCACTGTTCAGCTCACGAATCTGCTGAACCTTGGCGTCGAACCTCTTCACATAACTTCGGAGAGACTCGCCTCCCTCCTGTTTGATAGTCAGGAGGTCCGATGTCTCGACGGCCCTCCTCTTATTGCAAGAGTACTGGGCCAAAAATATGTCCCTTAGGTCGCCATAACAGTATATCGACCCGTTGGGTAGCCCCTTGTACCAACTTTGTGCCAGCCCATGCAGGGTCGTTGGGAAGACGCGGCACCAAACCTCGTCAGGCTGCTCCCATACCGACATGTAAGACTCGAAAGCCTCAGCATGGTCGGTTGGGTCGCTCTCTCCTTTGTATGATATGGGTGGCAACTTCAGTTTAGTTGGCACCGGGACTTCTAGGACGTAGGCGCTGAGGGGCTGTCTGACCACGTGTCGAACCACACGCGGCGATCGGCTCCTCGCATCTCTAGTCCGGCTCCTCTCCCCGTGGCGGGAAGGGCTTCTTCTCCGACTCTGGTGAGTCGGGCTTCTTCTCCGACTCTGGTGAGTCGGACTTCTTTCACTCCTCTGGGGCATGCCTCGTCGGTCTTTGCGGCGCGCGACGCCCCTCCCGCGAGTGCGGGAAGGACTCAGGTCTACCACTAGCACTCTGGGCTCCCCCGGCGTCTTGACAGGATCAGCTTCTCCTAGTGCTCCGTTCAAGTTTCTCGGAGTCACATTTTGGGCCCTGGTTTCCTGGACGGGTGTCGCCGCTCTTGTCGGTGTGACAGTGTGAGCCGGCGTGCTACCAATTAGGTCCAGGAGTAGCTTCAGTTTATCTGCGTTAACCACATGTCCCATGATGGTGACCTGGTCAGCGGGCAGCGGCGTGTCTGGTATTATTGGCATCCCGTACTCCGGTTGGATTACTCGGCCGGTGGAGGGCCGCGCAACCCCAGAATTGTGGACGGTATCATCTTGGCAGAATTCGGTTTCGTCAGTCACGAATACCTCTTGTTGTTTCGACATCTTCTTAGCTTTTTTGGGTGGGTTTTTGTTTTTGTGTTTTTTTTTTTTTTTTTTTTTTTTGGGAATGAATGTGTATAGCTTCTAGTATTTTTTCCCACAGACGGCGCCAATTGTTCCGGGTGTAATTCCAGAGCAGTTATTTGTTACCACCCGTGCTTGTAGAATGACGTCCTTGATTGAATCCTCCTTTCGGTCTCCTGAAACAATTAACAAACTGAGGGCTCGGCTTTGGACCGAGCGAACTCACTCTGACGCTCAAGTCAGTAAACTTAAGAGGATTAAGTTATGTGTTACTTGGCGAAATGTATTTTGTAGAGAGATAAGGAAGATATTACCAGATGAATAGTGATTCTTAGGTTAAAATGTGGATCCTTTCCTCAATGAGAGTTGAGGAGTATTTATAGACTTTCACCTTTTGTCACGTAGTGGCCAAGTGGCCAAGTGGCTAGCAGGTGGAAAGACCCATCTACCCTCGGCCGAGGGACCCGTGGCAGGCCGGCGGGCCCTGTTGACTCGCCGCCGAGGGGTCTTGGATATGAGTTCGCGGATGTGTGCCCCGGCTGGCTAGTTGTACCAGCCGAGACCCAAGAGACAGGCCGATGGGCTACGTCGGTTAGGCTGTCAAAGTCGTTGACTTGCTGTGGATATCTTTGACCTTGCTCAGTATGTTGACTCGGTCAGCGGGTGCAGAATATGCCCCATCAATATGAGTTATTTAAGATGTATTCTTGAGTTTATACATGACAAGATGAAATTGGTGGAAATGTTGTTACATTCATATATATGATGCTTGTATATATGCGTTATGAGAGATATGTTATAGCTTATATCGTTGTTCTAGGTGATGGACACCATGGTTTTTTGTAAGCTAATCTAAGAAACCAATTGTATTTTTGGGAATGAGTTTGCAATTTAATTGAACGTCAAATAATTGTGATATTTATTTGACTTTGGAAAACGTTGTGTTTCATAATGCTATATCATGCAAGTCATAGATGCATAATTGCTTTGTTTAATACGTAATGGAGTATAAATATATTGTGAAGAATTTACAGGATAAAAAGCTGAATGGCTAAGTGTTTGTATTCCTTTGTGGGAAATGACTCCATTAATTGTCATGCATCGTAATCTGAAGCATCAAGTTTTTTGACAGATTATCAAGAGTAATGGATAATCTGATCAGATAATGGGTTCACAAAGGTTGTGAATTGTAAGTGGATGTTGAGATCCCTTACACAATAATGTGGTATCATGATACTACGTACATAAATTGTGAAGAGGATATTGAGATCCTCCTACCAATGGCCATGGTAGAAGTTGGTGTTGGAGGCATCACAAGGAATGGGTTTAAAGCCTATTGGGAGTGAATCGTGACGGGGCTCCCCCACTTGGGTTTACCAAGTTCAATGGGTCAAACGAAGTTACGAGGATCTCATGTTGTAATACTACTACCATTCCTATTTTAATAAAAGTGATGTAGTATTCTTTCTATATATTGAGCTATTTTCTGTCATGTGAGGAAGGTTGAGCTAAGCTCTTAATAAGTCCATAGTCCTTGTTTAAGGATGGTTTGTGACAACAAACCGATGGACTTACCTATGTGAATGTGGGGGAAATGCCCTACCCCCTATGAGGTTCTTAGGCTTTAGGACCTCTATAGCGTTCACGAGATCCCAGGCATGTGAGGGGCACCTTTTATGACATTTCGCGAGGATGAACACAGATTCGAATGCAGGTTTGTGCGCAGTTATCCGTTACAAATCACCGTGGAGAGTCCAATGCCGAGAGCAACTCGATACGGCTGTAGCAGGTAATTGTATGCACTGGGTGACAATTCAATTCCTCAGGAACATTGTCATCTTAAGACTTACGTTCCGTTGCCTTATATCAGCTATATATTCCTTTTCTCTTCTTTTGAATCATGTGGGGGATTGTTGGAAGTATTACTTCAAAAGAAGCTCTGACTTTCCCACATCGGTATAATTGGTGGGATTGTTGGAAGTGTTGGAATGCGGTTTTTGCACAATTTCCAAGTTTGATAGTTCAGTTTTCTATACCGATTGTCGCGGTTTTTCCATACGGATTACTCGGTCTTCTAAACTGATTATTGGCTTCTCCATGCTAATTGTGTAGTCTTCTATGAAACAATTTACAAGACAACCATTTAAACTCTTCCTTTTACTCCTATAAATACTCCATGCTTATACCATTTTCTACATCAATTGGTCTCCTTGTAAATTCGGGTTACCATTTGTGGCGGATATTTTGTGAGTTAAAATGGTAACAAAATGGGTTAGTGGAGAAAGGGGACCACATGAATAGTGTTGCAGAGAGAGAAAAAGTGGGTACTTTGTGAGGTAAAATGGTATCCGTCACTCAAGAGTGACGGATATGTGCCGTCACAAACAAGAATTTGTGTTTCTACATATACAACATCCTTTCTCTCTTATATTCTCTAAAAATATTTTCTGATATTTTAAGCTGATATTTGGCAACGTTCTGCAAGTAGTCCTCATTCTGAGTCTTTGTCGTACACCTTAGACTCGGACGTCGTGTAACCCTGGGGGTTGGTTGCCAAGAGGCCGTGTGTATCGAGCGGGGCAAATTCAACTTTAGGGCAGTGATGCTCATCACGCCACGACATAATCTCTCCTATATTCTGTGAGATTTTCTATTTATTATTTTCGTACTAGTCATACCGCCTACATATCTATGAGTTATTTACTTTAATAATATTTTCTGTTGTTAATTTCATCTACCGTATAATATTACAATACAAACCTACCTGAGTCTAGGTAACATAGTTTGTCAAATGATAAACGATAATGGACTGATTCTAAAAATGGAGGTATACTAAGAACACAGTTCGTACTCAGTGAAGTGGAAATCCCAGGCATGATCTCAAATATCCTCCTTCATAACTCGAACCTAATTAAAACACAAGAAATTGATCATCAAATATATAGCATCATTGAACTTCTCTCTCTACTTTCTTTCCTCCCATTTTTCTCTCTAAAACTCCTAGCCGCCAACAATCAAATTCGGGGTTTTCATCGACCATTAATCGATGGTAAGCCCCATAAAAGTTTTATTTATTATTAGTATGAAAATGTATGAATGCATTAATAAAAGTCTCCCTTTGGTGAGATCCGTCTGTCTCTCCAATTTCGGTGTTTTTTCTGTCATTTATATCATTGAACTTTTTTCTTAAATGGTGTTTAAATCCAAAATATTTACAAAAATGGGGTTCCTTTCAAACTATTTACAAGAAATGGGTCCACGTCATCACAAAGGACGGATTTTAAATTTTTTTTAATAAAGCTCAACATCTCGCTGTCTCGCACAGCGAGTAATGATCAATGACTTCGCTCCCTAACATGCTTCCTTCATCCTCTTCATTCTCCTTGCTCCTTCCACCAATTCACGAACTACCACCACCATTATCTTCCTCTCACTCCCCTTATCAAAGACACACCTTTGTTTGTGTTATTAGCTTCGTAGTTTGCAAATTAAATAACCCGCAACATTGCCGCTCGCAAAACTATTTCTGCATTTTCGGTTTCGAGGCTGGGTATGTTACGTTAATAAACAAAGTAAAAGCTGTTCAACTTTGATTCGTTTAGTCATGTAAAACCATTATGATCTATGATTTTGCGGATTTAATCTTATCCTAAAAAATCCTAGAGCCTTGTACAAGCCATGCAACAAAGTTATTGTTAATCATATCCTTAACAATTCAAAGAGCATTTACAAGCCACTGTAATTTACGCAAATTAAAGTAAAAACAACCGATCATCATTCATTTCAAGTGACCAATAACTCATTTCAAAAGCCTCAATAACCTCTCCTCCATATCACGTTGATTATATGGGCTGAGGCTGGTGATGCTCGGCATTGCGGCCACTGAAGCGGCGGATCAAATCAGCAAATTTATCAGTAACCCGAAAGCCTAGAGCGGAATGTGTAAGTTGATGATGGGGTTTGGAGTTGGTAAGGTGACCACTTAGAAGAAGCATTGCAGCTGTTGGGGCCATTGATTGTTAACATAACATACCCAGCCTCGAAACCATAACCGTCTAGTCTGTTTTAGTCAGTTGTTTACCTTTGATTAAAATTCTGCACACAGACGAAACAAAGGTAGACAACTAATTGGAACGGAGCTAATTCTCCGTATTAGTTTTAACAATTTGATGTTATACTTGGCAGGCGTGCTATAGTAGAGGAGCTAGTAGGATTAGGAGCGAGGGTGCATACATGTGCTCGGAATGAAACCGAGCTCCAAGCTTGCTTAAGTGATTGGAAGTCTAGAGGATTGCCGATAACTAGCTCAGTATGTGATATTTCATCAAGGCCTCAAAGAGAAAAACTTATTGAGGAAGTCATCTCTGTTTTCAATGGAAAATTGAACATACTCGTAAGATCTTCTCCTTAAAAATTTAATTTTACGACATATTTTCATTTTTGTCAAGTCGAATATATTTGATGATTGGTTCAAGTGAACAACGCCGGTGGTGTATCAAATGGACAACCAACTGAAACTTGTACCGAAGAGCATTTCTCTCAAATAATGGCGTTAAATTTTGAGTCAGCTTACCATTTATCACAAGTCTCATATCCACTCCTCAAGACCTCAGATACGGCCACCATAATATTCATTTCCGCGCTTGCTAGTCAATTGGCTTGTGATGTTGGATCTGTTTATGGACCCGCTAAAGGTATAAATAAACTTATTAGCATTTGATTGATTCACCAAGGATCTAAATTTACATAAGAAATTATAACTCATAAAAAAAGTCCCTTTGTATAATTAATGTTTTTTGCTGGGAGTAAATTGAGCCAAAAGGGCAATATAATGCTGATAACGGGGTTTGAACCAGATCATGAGTACCATGTCTCATGACGTTAATAACAAAGCTAAGTCAGCTGACGTATGCAAATCTATGTGTAGGAGCGGTAAACCAACTAGCTAAGAATTTGGCATGTGAATGGGCAAAGGACAATATTCGAGTTAATGTCGTAGCTCCAGGGGCTATATCGACTCCTCTTACTAAATGTAAAGTATGTGAATGATATTGTAAATTGTATTGATGATAATAATGTTTTACATGAGATGCTTATATACTAGTTTACACAAGATATTAAACGTATGAAGCTAAGATACATTCCACATTTTGTGGAGTTAATAAAGGGAACAAATAAACTAATTACAATAAGAATATATGCAAATAATATACTTCCTAAACTAATCGTGATTCATTCCTTGATTGAGGGATTGGAGATTTGATTTGGTTGAGCAATATCTTGTGAATGAATAATATCTTTAACATTCCCGCTCAAGATGGACGGGCGATAGCGAAGGCCAATCTTGGAAGAAAGCAATAAGAACCGTGGCTTATGGAGCGGCTTGGTGAGAGTGTCCGCTAGCTGATCAGTCCCGTTAATGTGTTGTATTCGAACATAACCGTTGCGAATTTGTTCTTTGACAAAGTGAAAAGCAAGTGCAACATGTTTCATTTTCGAGTGAAATACCGGGTTAGCGGAGTAAGTAGTAGTACTGAGGTTATCACAGTATATCATAGGCGGAGTGGTAGTAGTGATACCAAGTTCGAGTAGAAGATTTTGAAGCCATACGAGCTCAGCTGATGTACTTGCAACGGCTCTAAACTCAGCTTCGGTGGAGGATGTAGAGACGGCTTTCTGCTTCTTAGCAGACCACGAAATGGGGTTACTACCTAGATAAATAATGTAGCCAGTGGTAGATAGGTAGTCATGAGGATCACCTCCCCAATCTGCGTCACAGAACGCATGAAGGCAGAGTTGTGTCGAAGCTTGTAAGTGAATGCCGAGGTGGATCGTACCATTGAGGTAACGAAGAAGTCGTTTTAGAGCTGCCCAGTGAGTTGTGGTTGGATGGGTTAAAAATTGAGCTAATTTGTTGACCGAAAAAGCAATGTCGGGTCGGGTGAGTGAGAGGTATTGCAAACTACCGACTATGGATCGATAGTCCGACTCATTTTCTATTGGAGCAGTCGGGTTTTTAACTAAAGGTGGGTGAGCAAGCATAGGGGTCGACGCGGGTTTGGAGTTTTCCATGTTGAATTTAACAAGAAGATCATATAAATATTTGGTTTGATTGAGGTGTAAGCCGGTTTTGGTCAGGGTAACTTCGATGCCCAAGAAATATGACAGTGGCCCTAAATCCTTCAGGGAAAATTTTTGTGAAATTTTTGAAATAAAATTGGTTATGTGAGTTTTGTTAGGTCCGGTCACAATTATATCATCGACATAAATTAATACGAATAAGGTTGTAGCAGTGGTTTGGAGAATAAAAAGTGAAGGGTCAGAAAGAGAATTTCGAAAACCTGAGGCAAGAAGATAAGTCTTTAACTCGGTGTACCATGCGCGAGGCGCTTGTTTGAGGCCGTAAATGGCCTTGTTGAGTCTGCAAACATAAGAAGGATTAGTAGAGTCAACAAAGCCAGCTGGTTGGCTCATAAAAACAGATTCGGTAAGACGTCCCTGCAAGAAAGCATTGTTAATATCGATTTGGTGTAGGTGCCACTTTTGTGTGACAGCAAGGGTGAGGATGAGGCGGATCGTAGTCGGTTTTATGACTGGACTGAATGTCTCCGAATAATCAATCCCGGGTCTTTGGTGAAAACCTTTAGCAACGAGGCGAGCCTTGTGTTGTTTGAGACTACCATCGGGGTTGTATTTAATGCGGTATACCCATTTGCAACCAACAACATTAGGAGCGAGGTGAGGTGGAACGAGTGTCCATGTCTGGTTTCGGGTGAGGGCTTCGAACTCATCTGTCATGGCTTGTCGCCAGTGAGGGTGTAGTAGGGCTTGTTTGGTTGTAGTGGGAGTAGTGTGGGAGAGAGTGGCTGTATGAGCATGTTTGTTGGTTTTGAAGTAGCCAGGGTTTGGCATGATGATGTTGTTGGAGAGACGGGTGCGATGAATGGGTGGTGGAGGTGGAGGGGGTGGAGGGATTGGGGATGCGGCAGTGGTTGATGCAGGAGAGGGTGAGGCAGGGGATGGCGAGGTGGTTTTGGGCGAGTCAGGTGGGGTCGAGTTAAGGGTTGGCGAGTCAGGGGGTGATGAAGCAGGGGTTGTGGAGGCAGAGGATGGCGGGGTAGGAGACATGGGGGCTGATGGAGTGAGGGGGTTGGGATTAGTGGTGGGAGCAGGGGTGTCGAGTGGTGGGATGAGTGGTACGGTCAAGGTGCACCACTGACTCGGGGTGTGAGCCGGTGTAAAGGTGGATTGGGTAAGCGAGAGGTAAGGAAATTCCGTTTCAACAAAACGTACATGTCTCGAGGTGTATAGGCGATTGGTAATTGGATTAAGACAAAGGTATGCACTTTGGGTAGTCGAGTAGCCGACAAACACACACGGGGTTGATTTTGGTTCGAGTTTGTGACTGTTATAAGGTTTCAACCATGGATAACAAAGACATCCGAATGGTCGTAGTTTATGATAGTTAGGATGCTGGCCAAACAGAATTTTGTAAGGAGATTGGTTGGCAAGAGTAGAGGATGGAAGACGGTTTATGAGATAGGCTGCGGTGGAGAAGGCATAGGGCCAAAATCTGGATGGCATTTGGGCTTGGGAAAGTAAAGCTAAACCTGTTTCAACAATGTGACGATGGCGACGTTCCGCGAACCCGTTGTATTCGGGAGTGTGTGGTGGGGACGTGAGATGGGTGACGCCATCATTAAGAAGGTTGGGGGTGATTTTGACATATTCACCACCGTTGTCGGAGTAGAATTGTCGAAGGGGTCGATTAAAATATTTTTCAGTGATTGCTTTAAATCGATGAAAGGTGATGGCGGTGTCGGATTTATTTTTTAATGGATATAACCAAAAATAGTGCGAAAAATGGTCGACGAATATGACATAGTATTTGTATGAGTCATCGGAAATTATTGGCGATGTCCATACATCGGAGTAAATTAAATCTAGGGGTGCAGTAGAGGTGAGTGTAGAAAACGAAAAAGGGAGCTTGTGGCTCTTGTTGATTAAACATGAATTACAGTACGATAAATCCGAGATATTGAAATTGAAACTAGAATTTAATAAACGTAAGGTTGAATTGGAAGGGTGTCCTAGACGAGTATGCCACAAAATACTCGAGGATTTATTTGCAACTAAGGCTTGAGGCGGCTTGGTGGAGGGTTGCCATTGATACGATCTGTAACGCCCCGTAATTTCGGACCGTTAATATATTTCGAAAATAATTTATTAATCAAATAAAATTTGATATTTAAGTATTTAAAGTAAAAATAATTCAAAGAAATATAATTTTATTATATTTTGAAGAAAAGTATTTATTTTGATAGTTTCGAGATGTTTAAAAATAGTTTAAACCGTGTAAAACTTTTTATTTCGAAATAAGGGCGTATCGGGGGGAAAATGACAATTCTTTTGAACGTTGGGTAAACGAATTTGGAAATGGGTCGTATGAGTATTCAATTTTCTTGTAATCTCGTGTTTAAAAACTTTGGTCTTGTCGGATTTTGCATTTGACCTACGGTTTTAATTATTATCGAAACGAGCCAAAACCGACTCGTAAAATCCCGACTCAAACCCGACTCCCTCCTTTCCTTTCTCCCTTTCCCGCGGACCAGTCCCCCTTCCTTTCTTTTTTTCTGATTTTCTTTCCTTCCTTCATCTTCTTCATTGTTCTAAATAAACCAAAACACCATTTTTATACATTTCAAGCTAAAAATCGTCACAACTTCCTCATTTCTTATCGGATTTTCACGAAATTTACATTTTCGGAATCCTCTCGTCGAGATCTACAACCTAGTATGTTTTAATTTCAGTTTTCTTGAAGTTGTTTTAAGACGAATTTTGATAAATTTCGGTATTTATACTTATATATTGTGTTTTTATTGTTTAATTAGGTGAAGAATTGGAGGACGAGTTTGGGGACTCGTATATTGTCGAAGATAGCGGATAGTTGCTAGTTAGGGTTTGGGTTTTAAGGTGCTAATTGCTCATTTTCTAGCTTAAGGTAACATATTTCGAGTTACTCGACGAAAAATCGTCACATGCTTTGGTTTTTGTATGTTTTTGTGATTTTTAATTAAGTAGTTAATTTCACATGTTAAAATAATTGCATGCATGTTTAATCCATGTATTTTTGTTAGTTTTAGTTAACATATTAGTATTGGGAACGATTAATTATGTTTCGACGGTCTTATACTTGAACAAAAATGGAAAAATGGTGGTGTGTAGGGTGACGGCGGCCACCGCGCGGCCACGGCAGCCTTGGGGTTGGCCCGGGTTGGTCTCATTGCTTGTTTCGCGGTTTTTCGTACAATATTGGTCATTTCGAGTTAATTAATGTTAGAGTTGTATAAGTCACATATGAGTACACTTTTAAATTGAATCATACTAGTAGTAGAGATTATTCTTATATTGGTAGTTAGCATATGTTAGTATAGGTTATAAAATGAAATGGTAATAAAAAGGCTTAAAATGAATAATGTTAGTAGTAAAGATAATGAGGTTGGTAAAATTAAGCTTATATTGATAGTTATCACATGTTAGGATAGTTTATAAGATGAAATTGTAATGATTAGGCTCAAGGCAAATTTTATAGCAATAATTGCCATGTTTTGATGATTGTGCTTAAAACCGAGCCTTAGTCCCTTTGACGATTCGATGTCGATTAATTGAGTGATTGGTCACCGCAATTTAACCCGCACTGTCCGCAGGGCGGGATTGCGGGTAAAAATTCGGTTGGATGAAATTTTATATGAATTAGATAATAGGCCTTTTTCTTGTTTTAGGCCATTTATCAAGTTTTTGTTCACATGTATAGTTGATTGTATTTAATAGTATCTTATATTGTAGAAATGGCCCTAGATTCCCCTAAAACCTTTAATATGGTTAATATTGTTAGAATTGGAATTTGGTATTGAATACTTATTGAGGATACTGTTGGATTATCTGCTGAATAGACATTTATATAGCCTTTCACATGATAGAATGTTAGCATTTAGGTTGGTAAGTTGGACTTTTTGTCCTCTTATGGTTAAGTGGGTGTCTTACTTGTCTTGTGTGGTGTGGGCTAAAGTATTCAAGTCGGGACTAGGCGGGACTAGGTCCTAGGTGAGTATTTCGGCCTTCATCATAGATAGGTCTTTATAGTCTTTGACGAGTATATGTTCACTGCTTGATAGCCTTTGTGTTCCTGACTAGTGGATTTATATCCAAGTTGGGGCATGACCTCGTTACTTATTTTGATTGTAAGTGGTAAGCTTAAGTACTAGCCAACCCTTTGGTGGACTCCTTAGGGTACTCACTTTGTTTTAGAAAAATTGTGGGTCTTGGGTGCGGTGGTGTGTATCCGCATGTCTAGGTCTGCGCAGATTTTAGGCTAGGGTTGTGTTGTGTCTTGGCCATGTTTTATTAATATTAACCGCTGAGCCAAGATACCGGTTCGATTACCTTCCCTACCTCGTGGTATAGACTCGAGTTACAAAGTGACTATTGACCGTACTAAGAACTTATGCATGTCTTTGATATATTGCCCTTTCTTGTATGGTGATTTTATGAACTGTAATAGGTGAGATGTAAGCGGTTCTGATTGATAAAGTTTGGATTACTGTTTGTTATATGTTTCACATGATAGTTTATTTTGGTCAGTTAGGGGGTCATAGGTTAGAATACTTGATAATTAAATTGTTTATCATGTTGTTTACATGTTTTATTACATGTTACACTAAATATGACGATTCGTGGCTGGGAGGACTCGAAGTTACTCCCCACTGAATTGTGGCTTTCATGTTTGTATAAAATGCGATTGACAGGTTGTTGATGCTTTGTTGGGGTCACAGACGAGCTAGTGAGCATAAGGAACCTTGGACCTAGTTTAGCTATTCTTATAGTAAACCTTTTTAACTTTTGGTTTTGTACATAATTTGAAGGGACATATGTCTCCCTTTTCTATTTTGGGTTTGTATCATTATATTTTCTTATCGTTAGCTATGGCATGTAAATTAGTTCGTTAGCATTGCAGGTTTTGGCACCCGCCTCTTGGGAATGTTGGAAATGTTGTGATTGGTTTAGAAAAAATTTTGAAATTACAGGTTTTTATATAGTTGGACCAATTACAAACATATCCTGACAGTTTTTCTGTAGAATTTACGTAATTAATTAAGGCTAGATTTAAGGGTGTCACAGTTGGTATCAGAGCCTATTGCTCCCGACGCACGTTTGTGCACCCCACTTAAAATCACTTGACCTTTAAATAATAAACTTGAGAGTTGGGTATGATGGGTAGATTTAGGATTTTATGTGGTAGTCTGTTTGTGATTGCTAATTGTTAGGTACTAATTAATTTTCTTCTTTTTAAGATGGCTCCGCCAAGAAGAGACATTGATGATGCTATCTTACTAGTTCTTACTCAAATTCTCCAAAACCAACAAAATCAACAGAATCAACAAGCTCATCCTCCTCCGCCTGCTGAGGGTACTCCAGGCACCTATACTTGGGTGGCTAATCAATTAACCCGAATCAACACTCCCACTTATGGTGGAGAGATTGATCCAGCTGCTCTTACAGGGTGGTTTCGGGAGTTGGAGAAAAGCTTTACATTGTATGATGTCAAGGAGGAACATAAAGTGAAGCTAGCCTCTCATTTCCTAGTACGAGAAGCAGATCGATGGTGGTCCATGACTGGGCCTACCGTCTCAGCTGAACTAGGATTTGACTGGGTACGTTTCAAGGAGTTAGTGGAGGCCCGTTTCTATCCGCAAGAGCTGAAACAGCAGAAGTTGAAGGGATTCATGGAGTTGAAGCAAGGGAGCCTTCCAGTTCAGGCCTTCACCGATAAATTCAACGAGTTGGCTCATTATGCCACTAGATTGGTGAAGGATGACAACGAAAAAGCCTTCTTTTATCTTGAAAAACTCTCTCCCAAGATCAAAAGCATGGTCCGTCGGGATTCCACTAGCTTTATTTCCATTTATAATGATGCGTTATGGGCTGAGAATTCATTGAAAGAGATTGAAAATGAAGCTCGTGCAACTAGTTCTAGTCTTGGCAAGAAGCCTTTATATCCATCTTCTAGGCCCTTTACTCCTTCACCTAGGTTCATCTCTTCTCCCTCTGACCCAAACAAGAGGAGATTTGTTTCTAATGTGCAAGCTAACCGGGGTGGTCAATCTTCAACTCTTAATGACAATAAAGGTACTAAAGACCGAGTGTGCTATAATTGCAAGAAACCAGCACACCCTGGTGAGTGCTTTGTTGATCCTATTATATGCTTTTCTTGTAACAAACCGGGCCACAAGGCCAATGTTTGCCCGGAGAGGAAGGTGACGGCTCCTACTACTCCTGTCGTCCCAGTGAGGCCGAAGGGTCGTATCTTTGTTATGAGCCGAGCAGAAGCTGAGGCACATCCTGATATCATTACTGGTACATTTTCTTTTTTTGATGTTCCTTGTTTGATACTATTTGATACGGGTGCTTCTTTATCTTTTATTTCAATAAAACTCTCCAATAAATTATCACTTGAATCATCACAAGAAGAAAGCACATCTATATCCTTACCCTCTGGTGATGTCTTTTCCTGTTCTAAAATCTATCCGGAAGTCCCTATTTCTATTATGGGATCTATATTTCCAGCAAATCTTTTCCAATTTCCACTTGAAGAATTTGATGTCATTTTGGGCATGGATTGGTTACATACTTATCATGCTCGATTTGAATGTCGAGACCAGAAAATAATTCTTACAAGCCCTTCAGGTCACCGTGTGTCTTATCAAATGGTTAAAAGACAAACCGGTACTAAATTAATTTCTGCTATGAAGTTTATCAATACGATGAAAAAGGGTTATCAAGCCTTCTTGTGTATGGTGACTTCTTCTGATTCTTCCTCTCTGCCTCTTAAAGAGAACATTCCTGTTGTATGTGAATTTCCCGATGTTTTTCCTGATGAGCTACCGGGAATTCCTCCTGAAAGGGAAGTTGAATTTGCTATTGATCTTATTCCTGGTACCGGCCCTATTGCTAAAGCTCCTTATAGGCTGGCACCATCTGAAATGAAAGAGCTGAAGACTCAGCTGGATGATTTGATTGCCAAAGGTTTTATCCAACCTAGCTCTTCACCTTGGGGTGCTCCTGTTCTCTTTGTAAGAAAGAAGGATGGATCTATGCGATTATGCATAGATTATCGTGAACTTAACCGAGTTACTATCAAGAATAAATATCCTCTTCCTAGAATTGATGATCTTTTCGATCAACTCCGTGGTGCTTCTACTTTTTCTAAAATCGATCTTCGTTCGGGCTATCATCAAATTTCAGTCCGAGAAGCTGATATTCCTAGAACTGCCTTCAGTACGAGATATGGTCATTTCGAGTTTACGGTGATGCCATTCGGTTTGACCAATGCTCCAGCAGTATTCATGGATCAGATGAACCGTACTTTCAGAGAACACCTCGACAAGTGCGTTGTAGTGTTCATTGATGACATCTTGATCTATTCTAAATCTGAAAATGATCATGCCACACACCTTCGTGTTATTTTAGAGATTTTGCGCCGTGAAAAATGGTATGCTAAATTCTCTAAATGTGAATTCTGGTTATCTAAAGTGACTTTCCTTGGGCATGTCATTTCAAAAGAGGGCGTTATGGTAGATCCTGCCAAAATTGAAGTCGTTGTTGATTGGAAAAGTCCAACCAATGTTTCTGAAATCCGTAGTTTCCTTGGCTTGGCGGGTTACTATCGGCGATTTGTGAAGGATTTTTCAAAGATTGCTAGGCCGATGACTCGATTCTTTGAAGAAAGAGTCTAAATTTGTGTGGTCTGAGGAGTGTGAAAATGCCTTCCAGGAATTGAAAAAGAGGTTGACTACCGCTCCGGTGTTGACCTTACCTGAAGAAGGAGTGGACTTTGATGTATACTGTGATGCTTCTAAGCATGGTATAGGTTGTGTCTTGATGCAAAAAGGGAAAGTCATTGCTTATGCCTCTCGACAGCTTAGAGTTCATGAAGTTAACTACCCGACTCATGATCTTGAATTAGTCATGGTGGTGCATGCTTTGAAGATTTGGAGACACTACCTCATTGGAGTCCATTGCAACATCTACACCGACCACAAAAGCCTGAAATATCTCTTTACCCAAAAAGAGCTGAACATGAGACAAAGAAGATGGTTAGAATTGGTGAATGACTATGATGCCGATCTAATATATCATGAAGGAAAAGCTAATGTGGTGGCTGATGCTCTTAGCAGAGAATCCTGTCATTCTTTGAATTCTTTTCGGGACTTACCTCCTGAACTTGCTTTAGAACTTCAAAAATTAGGAATAAGCCTTGTAAAAAGGGACTCTCATCATCTTGATGCCATGTCAGCTGAACCTGACTTCCACCGTGAGATCCGTACTTGCCTTCCTAATGATCCTACTTTCATATCCATTCGAGCTAAAATTCAACTTGGGCAAGCTAAGGATTGTAAGATTGATGATGATGGGTATCTTCGTTATCATGGTAGAATCTATGTTCCGAGTGCAGCTGATTTGAGAAAAAGAGTTCTTGATGAAGCACACCTTTCTCCTTACTCCATTCATCCGGGTGGTACCAAAATGTACAAAGATTTGAGATTGCAATTCTGGTGGCCTAGGATGAAGATTGAAGTTATGGAGTATGTCAAAATGCCTCACCCGCCGGAGTAAAGATAGAGCATCAAAAGCCCGGGGGTTTGCTTCAACCCTTGGATGTTCCTCTTTGGAAATGGGAGTCTATATCCATGGATTTTGTGATGGCTTTACCCAGGACTTCCACTGGGAAGAATGCTGTTTGGGTGGTTGTGGACCGATTGACTAAGTGTGCTCGGTTTATTCCCATCAAAGAGACCTGGAGATTAGAAGTTCTAGCTGGTGCCTATGTGAATGAAGTAGTGCGCTATCATGGGGTTCCTAAAGATATAGTTTCGAGATCGAGACCCTCGATTTTGTTCTCGTTTCGACCGCATTACGGAGGCCTTGGGTAGTAAACTATTGATGAGCACTGCTTTTCACGCCGCCACTGATGGTCAAACTGAGAGAACAATTCAAACTTTAGAGGATCTTCTTCGTGCCTGTGCTTTAGATTTCCAAACTTCTTGGGAGAAATGTTTACCTTTGGTTGAATTCTCTTATAACAACAGCTATCAAGCCTCCATTAAAATGGCACCATATGAAGCTCTGTATGGTAGAAAATGCCGTACTCCAGTCTGTTGGGATCAAACCCAAAATGTTCCAATGTTAGGACCTGATTTGGTGACCGAGTCCATTGAACAAGTTAAGATCATTCGGGAGCGGATGAAGGCCGCTCAGGACCGTCAAAAATCATATGCTGATGTCCGTCGTCGACCACTTTCCTTTGAGGTTGATGATCAAGTATTCCTTAAAGTGTCACCTATGAAAGGGGTGAAACGGTTTGGCGTTAAAGGGAAGCTGAGCCCTAGATATATTGGACCTTTTCGGGTGATTGAAAAGATTGGTCCAGCTGCTTACCGTTTAGAATTGCCCCCAAATCTGAGCAAGGTTCACAATGTCTTCCATGTTTCTCAGTTGAGGAAGTACATTAGTGACCCTAGCCATATCATCCAAGAAGAGATTTTTGAATTGGAGCCTAACTTGGTGGTTGAAGAAAGGCCAATTCGGATTCTTGAAAAAGCCAATAAGCAACTTAGAAGCAAAGTTGTACCTCTAGTCCGAGTTCTTTGGTGTTGTGGAAATGTCGAAGAAGAGACTTGGGAGACTGAAGCTTCTATGTTAGCTAAATATCCTGAATTATTCTCGTAAGGTATTCCTTTTCTTACTCTTTTTCCGAGTTATTAAGCCGTGTTTAATCATAATTAGTAAAGATATTATTCTTATTATAGAATTTTTAAACTAAAAGTTTGAAAATGCTTTTATGATTTTCAATGGTTTTAACATTAGTGAATGTTAAATCTTGTTATTGGAGACGTCCCAATAATGGGTTTTCTCATTTATTGGTGTAGAAATAATTTTTATATCTTGATATGAATATGGATGTTCTTGTCTGATCAACTCGAGGTGTATAGGCGATTGGTAATTGGATTAAGACAAAGGTATGCACTTTGGGTAGTCGAGTAGCCGACAAACACACACGGGGTTGATTTTGGTTCGAGTTTGTGACTGTTATAAGGTTTCAACCATGGATAACAAAGACATCCGAATGGTCGTAGTTTATGATAGTTAGGATGCTGGCCAAACAGAATTTTGTAAGGAGATTGGTTGGCAAGAGTAGAGGATGGAAGACGGTTTATGAGATAGGCTGCGGTGGAGAAGGCATAGGGCCAAAATCTGGATGGCATTTGGGCTTGGGAAAGTAAAGCTAAACCGGTTTCAACAATGTGACGATGGCGACGTTCCGCGAACCCGTTGTGTTCGGGAGTGTGTGGTGGGGACGTGAGATGGGTGACGCCATCATTAAGAAGGTTGGGGGTGATTTTGACATATTCACCACCGTTGTCGGAGTAGAATTGTCGAAGGGGTCGATTAAAATATTTTTCAGTGATTGCTTTAAATCGATGAAAGGTGATGGCGGTGTCGGATTTATTTTTTAATGGATATAACCAAAAATAGTGCGAAAAATGGTCGACGAATATGACATAGTATTTGTATGAGTCATCGGAAATTATTGGCGATGTCCATACATCGGAGTAAATTAAATCTAGGGGTGCGGTAGAGAGTGAGTGTAGAAAACGAAAAAGGAGCTTGTGGCTCTTGTTGATTAAACATGAATTACAGTACGATAAATCCGAGATATTGAAATTGAAACTAGAATTTAATAAACGTAAGGTTGAATTGGAAGGGTGTCCTAGACGAGTATGCCACAAAATACTCGAGGATTTATTTGCAACTAAGGCTTGAGGCGGCTTGGTGGAGGGTTGCCATTGATACGATCTGTAACGCCCCGTAATTTCGGACCGTTAATATATTTCGAAAATAATTTATTAATCAAATAAAATTTGATATTTAAGTATTTAAAGTAAAAATAATTCAAAGAAATATAATTTTATTATATTTTGAAGAAAAGTATTTATTTTGATAGTTTCGAGATGTTTAAAAATAGTTTAAACCGTGTAAAACTTTTTATTTCGAAATAAGGGCGTATCGGGGGGAAAATGACAATTCTTTTGAACGTTGGGTAAACGAATTTGGAAATGGGTCGTATGAGTATTCAATTTTCTTGTAATCTCGTGTTTAAAAACTTTGGTCTTGTCGGATTTTGCATTTGACCTACGGTTTTAATTATTATCGAAACGAGCCAAAACCGACTCGTAAAATCCCGACTCAAACCCGACTCCCTCCTTTCCTTTCTCCCTTTCCCGCGGACCAGTCCCCCTTCCTTTCTTTTTTTCTGATTTTCTTTCCTTCCTTCATCTTCTTCATTGTTCTAAATAAACCAAAACACCATTTTTATACATTTCAAGCTAAAAATCGTCACAACTTCCTCATTTCTTATCGGATTTTCACGAAATTTACATTTCTGGAATCCTCTCGTCGAGATCTACAACCTAGTATGTTTTAATTTCAGTTTTCTTGAAGTTGTTTTAAGACGAATTTTGATAAATTTCGGTATTTATACTTATATATTGTGTTTTTATTGTTTAATTAGGTGAAGAATTGGAGGACGAGTTTGGGGACTCGTATATTGTCGAAGATAGCGGATAGTTGCTAGTTAGGGTTTGGGTTTTAAGGTGCTAATTGCTCATTTTCTAGCTTAAGGTAACATATTTCGAGTTACTCGACGAAAAATCGTCACATGCTTTGGTTTTTGTATGTTTTTGTGATTTTTAATTAAGTAGTTAATTTCACATGTTAAAATAATTGCATGCATGTTTAATCCATGTATTTTTGTTAGTTTTAGTTAACATATTAGTATTGGGAACGATTAATTATGTTTCAGACGGTCTTATACTGAACAAAAATGGAAAAATGGTGGTGTAGGGGTGACGGCCAGCAGCCCGGCAGGCCCACGGCAGGCCTTGGGGTTGGCCCGGGTTGGTCCGTTGCTTGTTTCGCGGTTTTTCGTACAATATTGGTCATTTCGAGTTAATTAATGTTAGAGTTGTATAAGTCACATATGAGTACACTTTTCAATTGAATCATACTAGTAGTAGAGATTATTCTTATATTGGTAGTTAGCATATGTTAGTATAGGTTATAAAATGAAATGGTAATAAAAAGGCTTAAAATGAATAATGTTAGTAGTAAAGATAATGAGGTTGGTAAAATTAAGCTTATATTGATAGTTATCACATGTTAGGATAGTTTATAAGATGAAATTGTAATGATTAGGCTCAAGGTAAATTTTATAGCAATAATTGCCATGTTTTGATGATTGTGCCGAAAACTGAGCCTTAGTCCCTTTGACTGATTCGATGTCAGTTAATTGAGTGATTGGTCAGCCGCAATTTAACCCGTACCTGTCGCAGGGCTGGGGTTGCGGGTAAAAATTCGGTTGGATGAAATTTTATATGAATTAGATAATAGGCCTTTTTCTTGTTTTAGGCCATTTATCAAGTTTTTGTTCACATGTATAGTTGATTGTATTTAATAGTATCTTATATTGTAGAAATGGCCCTAGATTCCCCTAAAGCCTTTAATATGGTTAATATTGTTAGAATTGGAATTTGGTATTGAATACTTATTGAGGATACTGTTGGATTATCTGCTGAATAGACATTTATATAGCCTTTCACATGATAGAATGTTAGCATTTAGGTTGGTAAGTTGGACTTTTTGTCCTCTTATGGTTAAGTGGGTGTCTTACTTGTCTTGTGTGGTGTGGGCTAAAGTATTCAAGCTGGGACTAGCTGGGACTAGGTCCTAGGTGAGTATTTCGGCCTTCATCATAGATAGGTCTTTATAGTCTTTGACGAGTATATGTTCACTGCTTGATAGCCTTTGTGTTCCTGACTAGTGGATTTATATCCAAGTTGGGGCATGACCTCGTTACTTATTTTGATTGTAAGTGGTCAGCTTAAGTACTAGCCAACCCTTTGGTGGATTCCTTAGGGTACTCACTTTGTTTTAGAAAAATTGTGGGTCTTGGGTGCGGTGGTGTGTATCCGCATGTCTAGGTCTGCGCAGATTTTAGGCTAGGGTTGTGTTGTGTCTTGGCCATGTTTTATTAATATTAACCGCTGAGCCAAGATACCGGTTCGATTACCTTCCCTACCTCGTGGTATAGACTCGAGTTACAAAGTGACTATTGACCGTACTAAGAACTTATGCCTGTCTTTGATATATTGCCCTTTCTTGTATGGTGATTTTATGAACTCGTAATAGGTGAGATGTAAGCGGTTCTGATTGATAAAGTTTGGATTATTGTTTGTTATATGTTTCACATGATAGTTTATTTTGGTCGATTAGGGGTCATAGGTTAGAATACTTGATAATTAAATTGTTTATCATGTTGTTTACATGTTTTATTACATGTTACACTAAATATGACGATTCGTGGCTGGGAGGACTCGAAGTTACTCCCCACTGAATTGTGGCTTTCATGTTTGTATAAAATGCGATTGACAGGTTGTTGATGCTTTGTTGGGGTCACAGACGAGCTAGTGAGCATAAGGAACCTTGGACCTAGTTTAGCTATTCTTATAGTAAACCTTTTTAACTTTTGGTTTTGTACATAATTTGAAGGGACATATGTCTCCCTTTTCTATTTTGGGTTTGTATCATTATATTTTCTTATCGTTAGCTATGGCATGTAAATTAGTTCGTTAGCATTGCAGGTTTTGGCACCCGCCTCTTGGGAATGTTGGAAATGTTGTGATTGGTTTAGAAAAATTTTTGAAATTACAGGTTTTTATATAGTTGGACCAATTACAAACATATCCTGGCAGTTTTTCTGTAGAATTTACGTAATTAATTAAGGCTAGATTTAAGGGTGTCACACGATCCATCAACAAAGGGTCCTTCAAGTAGAATTTCCCCCGTCTTGATTTCCTTGAAACAAAAAGAGGTAGAAGAAAATAAAGCATAAGCATGGTTATCGGAACAAAATTGTGAGACAGAAATTAAAGGTCGTGAAATTTGCGGAACTAAAAGAACATTGGTGAAACGTAAAATATTAGTAGGTGTAGGGATAGAGAAAGAACCAATGTGTGAGATGGACAGGGACGAGCCGTCACCAATCACAAGATCGTCTGGTCCATCGTACGGTGTGTGAAAGGCGAGGGTGTTAAGATTATTCGTGATATGGTTGGAGGCCCCGCTATCGATAAGATAGGAGGTGGAAGGGCCAGTGGAGGTCGTAGCGGTGTGGGCTGTGGGACGCGGCTGACGAGTGGGGGGTGGAGGAAAAGTAACATTTGGATAGTCTCGCTTGAAGTCGGGGCATTGACTGATAACGTGACCGGTCTGACGACAATATTGACAGCGACCACGAAAAGGATTTTGGTTCGAGTTGGTATTGTGGTACGAGTTATTGTTGGATTGGCCTTGGTTTTGGTAGTTGGTGTGGTGTTGATGGTTCTGACGCTGTTGGTTGTAATTGTTGTTGTTGGAAGGTGGGTAGCGTGAGGTGTTGGTGTGGTGATGGTGATAGGGACGAGCGTGAGCAGCGTGGGCAGAGGGAGGGAAGACGGTATTAGAGGTTGATGGTGGTTGATTTTTAATGGTGAGTTCATGTTGAATTAATTTCTCATGAAATAATTCAAAGGAAATTGGAGAATCTCGAGCACGAACCCCATCAATGACGGGATAATAAACTTTGTAGTCGAGACCATTAATAATATGTGAGGTTATGTCTTCGGCATCGACGGGTTTGCCTAGTTGTGCTAATTGGGTGGTGCATTCTTTGATGGCTAACATATATTCTGATATGGTTTTACCGGCATGGGTAATGGTTCGAAGACGATCCTTTAATTGTAGGATATGTCCTCGGGAAGGGTTGGCGTAGGTGGTGGCTAGAGTCGTCCAGGCCTCATGAGAAGTGGTTGCATCGAGAAGGACGGGTTGCACGGCTGGGTCAAGTGTTCCTGCTAGGGCTCCTAGTATAAGTTGGTCCTGACGGAACCAAGTTTCGTAGGCTGGGTTGGGAATTGGTTGAGGGTCGGGTTTGGTGGTGGTTGCAGCAGGGGTGGTAGTTTTGGGTGGTGGTTGGACGGTTCCATCGAGATAGGCAAAGAGGCCGAAGCCAAGGAACAAACGGCTGATTTGGTAGTGCCAGGCTTGGTAGTTCGTCGGGGTTAGTTTGGTACAGGTGGGAAACGAGACGGAAATTAAAGGTTTGGTTGGTTCAGCGGAGTTGGGTATTTGAGCGCTGGTGGTTGCCATGGGTGTACCGACAAGGGTTAAAGCAGCGGAGATGGTTATTAGTATGAGGATCGATGTGATTCCTGATACCATGTAAAGTATGTGAATGATATTGTAAATTGTATTGATGATAATAATGTTTTACATGAGATGCTTATATACTAGTTTACACAAGATATTAACCGTATGAAGCTAAGATACATTCCACATTTTGTGGAGTTAATAAAGGGAACAAATAAACTAATTACAATAAGAATATATGCAAATAATATACTTCCTAAACTAATCGTGATTCATTCCTTGATTGAGGGATTGGAGATTTGATTTGGGTGAGCAATATCTTGTGAATGAATAATATCTTTAACACTAAAGATGTAATGTACCCTCAACAAAACTTTTAAGCGAATCATGATATTTGTATATGTGAATGTTCTTTACATAATGGCACGGTAAAACGGTCTTACAGAAGAATAACTGTATTTGTTTGCTTTGTTGAAATGACAGTTGTTTAAGGAGAAAAATGGAATATTTAAAAAACAAGGACCGAGGATTGGACCTAAAAGAATAACCGGTCTTAGATCGGACGAGATCAAAGACTGAAACTTTAAAAAACAAGGACCGAGGATTGGACCTAAAAGAATTCGATTCGGGTTCGATTCAGACCAAACAGTCCGGTTCAATCCATTTTACTGGTCTGGAAACTAAACTTGCTCAGTCCAAATAGGACTGGCCGGAGCTAGAAATGAATTTATGCGGTAACAAAATTTGCTTGTAGTGAGTAGTGACGACTCATATTTAGAGATTTTCAAGTACACAAAATCGATAATTTTAGTATATTTTTTTTTTTTTTTTGTTTTTGGAATTTATGGTAGCCGACTAACGAGTACTGCCGTCGCTATCTACTAGATTGGTCATTGGTCCCCTGGCTAGTAAGAATAACGAAAAAGATGTAACAAAATTCAAGCATATTTGTATGTATGCACAAAATCTCATTGAAGACTGTACGTATCCGTCACTTTGGAGTGACGGATACCATTTCCTCTCACAAATGACCCAAATAAAGGAGAGAGGGAAGCACATGGAGTGCCCCCACCTTATTCCTCTATCCGTTTTGTGAGTGACATTACCCGTCACTTACTCCGATCCGTCTTCAGCAAGACTAACTGATTTGTATGAGTGGCCATGGTAGGTCGAAAAAATTAAACTGACTACTTATTTTGCGTTGGTAGACACTTCATGCAAAAAGTATTATGGATTTTCGTGGTAGTTGTTTGTCATGGACTCATGGTCATTTTCTCTACGTTTCTTGATAGTGGGTAACACGTAACACTTGTCATATGACTAGACAGTCTCATATTATTAAACGCACAAATTCTCATTTGTGACATGCACTATCCGTCACTTTGGAGTGACGGATACCATTTTACCTCACAAAGTACCCACTTTTTCTCTCTCTGCAACACTGTTCATGTGGTCCCCTTTTTCCACTAACCCATTTTGTTATCATTTTTACTCACAAATTATCCGTCACAAATGGTAACCCGTCACAAGGGAGACCAATTGTATTAAACGCTCACATTATATAAACAAGGGTAAATTATCAATAACTTCCTTTTAAAATACACTTTTTAAAATTTACTCCCTTTTAAAAAAAAAATTTAAAAATTACACCCAGAATAATGCAAAAATTTAAAAATTGCTACCAAACCCCTATTTTTACATTTTTATGACAAAAATGCCCCTAAGTTTCTATTCTCATATAACGAATATGATGGTGGATTTTGGGTGGAGGATTGTGGTGGTTTACCGTGGAGTCCTTGGGTGGTAGAAAGGTGGGTAGAGTTGTAATGGAGGTCGATAAACATATGAGATATAAAAAAATGAGGGGCATTTTTGTCATAAAAATGCAAAAATATAGGTTAGGGAGCAATTTTTAAATTTTTGCAATATTTTGGGTGTAATTTTTAAGCTTTTTTTTAAAAAGGAGTAAATTTTAAAAAGCGTATTTTAAAAGGGAGTTTTTGATAATTTATTCTATAAACAAATAACTCAATTTTTATAAAAATGAACTGTGTAATTTGTAATTTCTACTCATATGAACGCTTTGTTTTATGAAAATATAGTTGAGATAAAACCAACTTTAGTGAAACATTATTCTAAAACGACTTGAGCTAAATTGACAAGTGTTAACTACTAAACTGAACTGCATTGGGCTGAAGTGATGAGCTGAATAGAGTTGAATTGAATTGAAGTTTGATGAGATCAATAGAGTTTAATTAAATAATTAGCTGAGTTCAGCTGAGTTGAACTGAGCTCAATGTAAGCCGAAAAGAACACGGCCTTACAAAACGAAATGGACGGGTTACAATCCCATGGTTTGTGACATTTCTAAGACCCGTGTTAAGGAGTACTCCTTTATACACAAAAATCGGATAGGACAAGGATTAACACCTACCATAGTACCATAAACAAAAGATTTGCTCTCCTAGTAATCTTCTATAAAAAGTACATAGTAAATGACGGTCACAACTCACAAACTCGGCTCTATGCAAATCAAGAAACATTATAAAACATAAAACAAAGAATAATAACTTAGTAAAAAAGTAAACAAGCACTTGAAAATTGAAAGATGGCAGCTATAGGTAGCAACCAACGTTGGTCACTAGAGGGTTGCACAGCTCTTGTCACCGGCGGTACCAAGGGCATTGGGTATTACTCCATTTTCTACTCGATATATTAATTTATACTCTTTCGTTTAAGTCATTTACTTTTCTTTTTGAGGTCAAGTGAACAGAACCAAATTTATGTTATACTTTTTTATGTATATTCGTACATAATTTTAGATGTGATTTTATTAATTTTTATTTGAAAAGAAAAACGTATATTTATTGGGCATATATACGAGTATAACTTAAATTTTGTGCACTATTTAAGTAATTTTCGATATACGACCTTGGAATCTAAATTTTGTGCACTATTTAATTTTAGATGTGATTTTATTAAATTTTGTACTTTTCTTTAAGATAAAAATTCACCGTAAGATTTGAACAAAGGTATTTTCCATCACTTTGGTAACACGAGATATAAATAAAAATATAAAATACCTACTTTTTTCTAAACTAATGACTTTAAATTAGTTCATTTCTCAAAATCACCAAACTAAAATAATCCTTTTTTTCGAAAATAATATATTCGTACCCGTATTATTTTTAGAGAAAAGTAACTACAAATGCAAAGTGTGTGTACAATTATTAGTCTAACAAACCATCAAGAATAAATTGTTTCTTTGAAACATGGTAGGCTAATCCAAAATAACTCGATAAAATGTGTTATCGTGACTCATACTCATTACAAGTCATTTGACAAAACTACAATTTTTAGTAGTACCACTTTATCATGACTTCGAAAATGTTTATGATTCTTGTAAAAAGTTCGGGGAAATTTCGAGAGTTCCTTAATTATATTCCGATTCATATTTGGGCAGGCGTGCTATAGTTGAGGAGCTAGTAGGGTTAGGAGCGAGGGTACATACATGTGCTCGAAATGAAACTGATCTCCAAGCTTGCTTAAGTGATTGGAAGTCTAGAGGAATGCCGATAACTGGCTCAATATGTGATGTTTCATCGAGACCTCAAAGAGAAAAGTTGATAGAGGAAGTCACCTCTGTTTTCAATGGAAAATTGAACATTCTTGTAAGATAATTACTACCCTTTGAATTTGAATTATGACATTTTTTTCATTTTTAATAAATTGAAAAGTCATTGATTTGTTATCGTGATTATATATTTGATGTTCGGTTTAGGTGAATAATGCCGGTGGTGTAACAAACGGACAACCAACCGCGACTTGTACAGAAGAGCATTTCTCTCATGTAATGGCGACTAACTTTGAGTCAGCGTACCATCTATCACAACTCTCATATCCACTCTTCAAGACCTCAAAAACGGCTTCCATAATATTCATTTCTTCTATTGCTAGCCAATTTGCTTGTGCGGTTGGATCTGTTTATGGACCTGCTAAAGGTATAAATCCGTTTATTAGTAATTGTTTAGCTCATAGGCGATTTGAGAGTTTTAATAAATATATAGCTGAATTAAGTTTTAATTTGTTATCTTCTCTAAATTGCTTTTGGCCTTTACAAACCAATACGCAGGCGCATTAAACCAATTAACTAAGAATTTGGCATGCGAATGGGCAAAGGACAATATTCGAGTTAATGCAATTGCTCCGGGAGCCATACTAACTCCTCTTACTGAAGATGTAATTTACTAATGTACCCTTTTATTACGCGACTATTGTTTTTTTTTAGCGAGCACCCCTGCTAGACCCTATTTAGCTATGCTGCTAATGTCGATTTGTTTGATTTTATGAAATGGCAGATGTTTAAGGACGAAAATGGAATATTAAAAGATTTAAAGACAAGGGTACCCTTGGGACGAGGTGGTGAAGCAAATGAAATATCAACCGTGGTTGCATTTCTTTGTATGCCTGCTGCTTCTTATGTCACGGGACAAACTATATTTGTTGATGGAGGCTTCTCTAGTAATGGATTATTTCTACATTAAATAATTTTATTTAGTATTTTGTTGGGTAATAATTTGGGACACCCAGATTGACAATAAATAATAATTCCATGTTATATATCTTTGTTTAATTATTATTTACTTTTAATTTTAAGGGATGCCCATGGTTCACTAAATTGAAAGTTCAAGGACACCATGAGCACATTCCTAAAAACTTGATGATTTACATGTTCATTAATATGATAGATAATAAAATTCTTGGGATATTTTATCGTGTACCCTCGTGATTTTTGGTTTTCTTCGTTGTACACTTGTACCCCTCCTTTCATTATATTTTATGGTGTAGCTCTAAACTCTATACATTAGTATATACTATGACCTTATTTATTGTCATTGTTAACTTAGTTTCTTAAATGACCTATTAAATCGTCTATTTATCATTCCAATTACTCGATAACCTACTCATTTACTTATTAGGTCGCCGAATTACTCATTAGCCCAAGAAATAGTATACGAAACTAACACTACTACAAATTTAGGCAACTACAACGCCCCTTTAACAACGATTATTCACGAAAATCACAATAGACGTCGTAAAATGTATGGCGCGAATTTTACTAAAATCAATTACAACGGGTATGGTTATAAAAACCTGTAACACCCCCGTACACCAGAACGCCTTACCAAGGACCATTCCAGTATATGACGGTGTCACCATCTCGGTTTCCCGAGGAGGTAGATCAAATTAGACAATACAAGAACAATATTATATCATTAGAGAATCTGTTACAATATCATTCTATTCCGCTTCCTAGAACACGGTTCAATTACAACACTTGTGATTCCACATCTCTAGACCAAAGAGCGTGATGACTCGATCCCTCCAATCCCAAAGCAGCGGCGAATCAACAATACCTGCTAAGCCAACTGCTCACCATCCCCGAATGGATCACCGCAGATACCACAAAACAACACGGGGTCAGTACTGGCTAATCAAATATAAGGTAGAACAATAAAGTAAATAGCTGATCATCCACTATCCCAACTCACCACCTCGTATATACACCGACTACACACGGAGTGTGTAGTCCCGCCAGATTACCCATCGCAACAGTAATCCTCGCCGCCGATGGGTGACCGCACCCATCCCCACCTAGTCCAGCTCCTCACGAGCGACTAACGATCCCCGTCCCTTAATGTGCACATCCCCTCCCGTGGCGGGTTCCACGGAGGGCGACCGGGGTGTGAAGCCACTCCCGCAAGTGACTCCACCACAATCTCAATCACAACATCACAAATGTCACACGACAACGTCAACACTACCACAACCACTATACTCCGATGATCAGCGGATAGCCATGATTCACAATACAATCATAGAATTCAATTCAATTAACAGTAGACTGAGTAGGGAGACCCTACCTCATAACAAAGCATGAAAGACTTCCATCTATAGCCACGCACAACTCCATTAAGCACCCTAACAATGGTAACCATATCCTATTACACAACTATACTCAAATAATCATACAAAAAGGACACAAGGCAGCAACTTACCTAACCTTGCACATCGGTGACGACATAGACAACCACCATTCACGATCACCTCGCTCCGCGAATCCCGACGTTCCCATGGTAGGGGTTAGGCTAACTCCTTAGAGGTATGAGGCTATGGAGTGATTGAGTAGGGTGATGGTCTAGGGTTAGAGAAAGAGAAACTGTCGAGGAAATGAGAAAAATAGAAATGAATCTCGCGAACTCGCATTTATAATAACGCGTCGACAGCAGTCATACTCGGTCGAGTATAATAACACTCGGCCGAGTAGACTCCACTCGGTCGAGTATTGGTGGTACTCGGCCGAGTGGCCTCCGCTAGGTCGAGTAACTAATCTATACATCTCCTATTATTACCAGTCTGATCCTACGCTATCCATCCCTGCGGTCTGCTTGGTCAATAGGTCGGTCAACAACGTTCCTAAAGATCCTGGGTGTTACAATCTTCCCCCCTTAAAAGAACTTCGTCCCCGAAGTTCAGCCCGCACGACACTCTCTGCAATATTACATACCGTGACCTTAACCAGCTTCACAAAGGTACACAAACTCACAATATCCATACATTACCGTCAACTAACTTACTCGACAACAATCATCTATCACAGCTACCTTTCTAAACAGTAACCTATTCACAAAACAGTATTCGCCCTATACCTACACAAATATGCAATTGCAACACTTTACACAATGTAAGAAAACCATACACACTTGTACTACCACGTTCCCTACGTTTATATTTAAATACACGAATGCAAGGCGATACACCATTGCGAAGCACATAAATACACCATCACCACATTCCGAACACGTATATCATTTATCATCAATTGAATCGAATCTTCATATTACTTGATACCCTTGCGCCATAAAACTTTCATATTAATTGAATACAACATAGATGCAGCTCAAAGAGAACATAATTGTAAACCAGTAATCCCGAATGTGAGCATACCTAGCATACATATGATTCTAAATATTTCATAAAATTAACCACTTATACATAATTAAGATACATTTTTCATAAATAAAATACTTGTCATAACACTTGAGTTGAGACCCCCGTGTATAGTATAATCTTTATATTACTCGAATACCACATAGCTATCGCTTCAAGGAAACATCGACATAAACTATCGCTTCGACATAAGCTATCGCTTCAAGGAAACATGAACATAAATTTCGAATGCTAACTACATACATGTGATTCCAAAATCATAGGTATAACTAAACACACATCTTACATAACTAAATACTTAATTCTGCGACATTACTCTTCCCCTCTTAAAGGAACTTCGTCCCCGAAGTTCACTATTAACTAAAGCTAACGCGCACCCCATGACGGTGACATTACTCATAGACCCTTGTAGCACACCCCAGATTATGACACTACATACTCGTGACTCATAAGGACCAAAACATTACAGCAACCTAATAACGTATGACACGGTCCGTATAATTAATGAGAAATGGCAGTGTGACGCGAAAATCGTTGAGGTAATTATCACTGTAACCAAACATATCTCCATATAAAACTTATTACAACCACTACGCTGGTTGCGTAAGGTGTTACCTTCCACATAATTTCAATGGTTCGAGTCTTCCTCCCTGAAACCACTCAAGTTCCTGACAACCAAGCAACCGTCGTAACACAAAACATTCTCAATCACGTATCCATGGTATAACTATCATTCACCTATGTGGACTATTATGGTATAAAATAACGTGATAAGACATGGACCACTCCTCTATACAGTTATCATATAAACTTCACCTGTGCCTTCTGTTACCTCAACATTCGGCCGAGTATGAGGGCTACTCGGTCGAGTGAGCAATACTCGGTCGAGTGAATTTGTTTACTCGGCCGAGTGAGCTCTACTCGGTCGAGTACGGCGTATACTCGGCCGAGTTTTCATATCCAGAGGGCGTTTTAACGATTATACATAGAGTATTCACAATTAACCTGCACAAACACTTTCCGCAGCAGTAACAAACATAACAATCCCAACCAGAGTCGACATTCCACACATCCGCCTACGATAATTAGCTAACTAACGGCCTTATGGCCAGATACAGTCATCCAACGAAAAATACCAAATACCGAAAGCAACATCTAAAGAAGGAATAATAAAGCTGACACAACAAAACAAGTCTATCACCACCAAATAAGTCTAACATCCAAGAAATCAACTAAATCAGTCTAACATCCAAGATCAGCAACGAGGACCCTCCTCCATGTCATCACCGCCACCGCGCCGCAGGTACCGCACCTGAACTCCCCGCACTGAAAACCTGCTGCTGCCGAGTAGTCCCCTCCCGGTGATCGCCGGAGTTGGCTCCCCACGGTCCCGCGAGGTAGCCAAACTCGGTCTCCTCCGGAGGTCTCCGAAACTCGGGTCCACCCCATAGCCGTGGAACACTCCCGTATCCACTCCCGGTCCTCTCCACCATACAGTGCCGTGCCAAATCGGTCCCGATGCCCCGATTAAGGGTCATCTCATGAAGGTTGCGGAGCACCAAAGTAGAAGAGATCTGCTCGGCCACTCATGAGGCCGCATCCTAGGGTCATGCACCGTAGGGTACGGCGAATACCGATAAGGATGGTAAGGGTAGGAGTCGGGGGCGGTAAGAGGGGCTCGGACACAACCGGGTCTACCCTAGGCGCCTAACGCCACGACGCTCCCTAGGTGGGGGAGGTGCCCGCCGCCGCCCCTCGTGCACGGTGACAGGCTCAGGTAAGTCCAGAAGGATCCGCGGGTCAATCAGGTAAGACTGGGGCTCAGGTCTAGGGATGCCGCAAGGCTCCCACTCGGCCAAATGATCAACAACAGGGAGACGAGCTGGGTCCGGAAGTACCATCCACATAGTCCCTCTCACCCTCCAAGCATACGACCCATCATCCATCTTCCTCAACCATCGGTTCTGACGCCAATACTGGGCGTCCATGGTAGGTACAACCTCAACATACTCATTCCCCTCAGGAGGTGGGGCCTCAAAGTCGGCCAGTCGCTGAGCTAGGCGGGTCACTATGGCCCCGCAAGCAACAAATCGGGTCTCAGACTGTGCCATGCGCTCCAGACTAGAGCACACTATACCAGGGGCACTGTAGTAAAACGGTTTCCGGCGGTGGAGGTTAAGGTAGGACACAAGAAGCATGACCTCGTGAGAGTTGAGTTTACTCACGTCCTCTCTCGAGTAAAGTAGACAGGTCAACATCCTTAGAAACATACGAAGGGAAACGTCTTTGAATATCATTAATCAACATGGCACCGACGTGGGGCGGGTCCGGTCAAATAAGGTAGGTACTGAGGTGCGCCACTGTTCTTGGCCACGTCACTAAGGTAGTCATCCTCCTCGGCCTCTAAACCTAAATGGTCACCAACTCATCCAGGGGTAAGCTCATGATCCCTATTCATGAGACGAAAAGAGACGGTCTTTTCCTTCTTATCATACACAAAAGAACTCAAAAACTCTAGGGTCAAGTGAGGGTATGATTTCTTTCTCAAGTGGTACAACCCCTCCATGCCCAAAATTTTGAAAAAGTGAACTATGTCTTCCTTAATCCCAGAGTCTCAAGAATACTAGGGTTGACACAACGGGTGGGGCGAAAAGGACGACGCATAAGAGCCACGAAAGCCTTACGGTGATCAAAGTTAGCGAAAATTACCGATGGATGAGCCGCCACCGGCGGTACAACCGGTTCACTGCTACCTTGCCCAACCTCGAGTTGGACCTCCGCGCGAGGTCTCTTGTTGGGTAAACCTCTAGTTTTCACCATACTGCAAGAAAATTATCTTTAACAAAGGATCGACATTGGAAACTCTCAACACAAAGACGGACTGTTTCACTTGTATACCGATTTAAGAACAATATTTTTAGGACAACTTATCAGAAAAATCAACAATTATTTAATGTTCATATGGTTCCAATTCCAAATCGCTTCAAACCAGAGAATACTAATTTATAACAATGCGAATTTCGTTTTTGATAACCCCACATCATAAGATAATCAACCAAAAGTGTACACAAAGCCTATATGAAGTCGAATTCGATCAATTAATAAGTTTAAGACTGAATTTCAATTGTTTTTGACAAGAAATCGAAGTATAGTATACTAATACACAATGCCTTTGAAAACAATAAAGGAATTTGAGTTTAAATCTTACCTTAAACTGAGTTAGGGCAACTAAGGACAAGTGTGGCACCAAGATTTTACCCAAAAGCTTGAGAGAAGAGGAGTATGGAGTTTTAGAGAGAAGAAAAGATGAAGATGGGAGGCGGAAATAAGAAGGAAAGGCACGAATTTAGGGTTTTTGTATAACCCGCAATGGGCTCTACAAACACTCTCGGTCAGTGTTGGGAATACTCGGCCGAGTGTTCACTACTCGGTCGAGTGCTTACGATACTCGGCCGAGTGTGCAATACTCGGTCGAGTACCATTCTTACTCGGTCGAGTTTTGAGGACCAGAATAGATTATTATTCTAACAAAATGGCAACTGGTTATGTAACCAGACACTCGGCCGAGTTTGGTCCACTCGGTCGAGTACTCGTATCTACTCAATCTAATTTTCGAACTTTTCACTGTTCCTGCAAAACCAAATAACATCGTTCGGAGTTCCGGGATTCCGGCTCGTCACAATTAAAGCTGATTCCTACCACGTAAACACACAACAACACGTATATCTGCACATTCATCTCTAAACAATCATTACTTTCACTTTATCCCTCACTATACCAAGAAACTATTCTACTGTACCCATAAGGCACATGTCACAATCCAATTATGGTAATTACCAAGTTTAGTTCTATATTACATCATTTCTACTTCCGCTAACCACCAGACACACACCTTATTCACATTTGCAAACCAATAATTTTACACCTAACACATTCCAAATAAAACAAATTGATTCAGTTGTCACTGATCACACATTGCAACAATTCCATATTCACTTCCACTTTTCTACACATCTAACTAACTTATACCGCTCTATTAATAAGTACGCACACTGTAGATACACACAGCACACAACACTTAGCAATCCACAACTCACACTAGCTACCCTTTTCCCGTGTCTGGTTTAAGTCCGATGGGGCCATGATTTTGAAATGAGGGCGCCTACTCACCCAAAATCTAGCATCGGCTGGGGCTCCCAACGTACATACACCAGGTTCATTTTAATTGACACCCTATGTTCATTATTTTCATTAGTTCAGGTTCCAAAATCGTCGGCTCTGATACCACTTTGTAACACCCCCGTACACCAGAACGCCTTACCAAGGACCATTCCAGTATATGACGGTGTCACCATCTCGGTTTCCCGAGGAGGTAGATCAAATTAGACAATACAAGAACAATATTATATCATTAGAGAATCTGTTACAATATCATTCTATTCCAGTTCCCTAGAACACAGTTCAATTACAACACTTGTGATTCCACATCTCTAGACCAGTAGCGTGATGACTCGATCCCTCCAATCCCAGCAGCAGTAATCAACAATACCTGCTAAGCCAACTGCTCACCATCCCCGAATGGATCACCGCAGATACCACAAAACAACACGGGGTCAGTACTGGCTAATCAAATATAAGGTAGAACAATAAAGTAAATAGCTGATCATCCACTATCCCAACTCACCACCTCGTATATACACCGACTACACACGGAGTGTGTAGTCCTGCCAGATTACCCATCGCAACAGGTAATCCTCGCCGCCAGTGGGTGACCGCAGCCCATCCCCACCTAGTCCAGCTCCTCACGAGCGACTAACAGTCCCTGTCCCTTAATGTGCACATCCCCTCCCGTGGCGGGTTCCACGGAGGGCGAACTAGGTGTGAAGCCACTCCCGCAAGTGACTCCACCACAATCTCAATCACAACATCACACAATGTCACACGACAACGTCAACACTACCACAACCACTATACTCCGATGATCAGCGGATAGCCATGATTCACAATACAATCATAGAATTCAATTCAATTAACAGTAGACTGAGTAGGGAGACCCTACCTCATAACAAAGCATGAAAGACTTCCATCTATAGCCACGCACAACTCCATTAAGCACCCTAACAATGGTAACCATATCCTATTACACAACTATACTCAAATAATCATACAAAAAGGACACAAGGCAGCAACTTACCTAACCTTGCACATCGGTGACGACATAGACAACCACCATTCACGATCACCTCGCTCCGCGAATCCCGACGTTCCCATGGTAGGGGTTAGGCTAACTCCTTAGAGGTATGAGGCTATGGAGTGATTGAGTAGGGTGATGGTCTAGGGTTAGAGAAAGAGAAACTGTCGAGGAAATGAGAAAAATAGAAATGAATCTCGCGAACTCGCATTTATAATAACGCGTCGACAGCAGTCATACTCGGTCGAGTATAATAACACTCGGCCGAGTAGACTCCACTCGGTCGAGTATTGGTGGTACTCGGCCGAGTGGCCTCCGCTAGGTCGAGTAACTAATCTATACATCTCCTATTATTACCAGTCTGATCCTACGCTATCCATCCCTGCGGTCTGCTTGGTCAATAGGTCGGTCAACAACGTTCCTAAAGATCCTGGGTGTTACAAAACCGTTGTTATTATTTTTAACAACGGGTCACACATGCGGAACCGTTGTTAATAATTTGGCGCAAAATTGGCGCAAAGTTAGTGAAAAGTAATCACAACGGTTACTTTTGAAACCCGTTGTTAAAACATATTTGACAACGGGTGTTTTTTACAACCGTTGTTAAAACATATTTCACAACGGTTGTTGTTTAATAACCGTTGTCAATACCTTCCATACTATAAACCACACAAACAAGTCTGCATTGCACCACAAAACACAACCCTTAATACACAAACACAAACACAGCAGACAAACAAACACAAAACACATACACACTCTCTTTCTCTATTTCTCTCTTTCTCATCGTCGCTTTATCTTCTCGCCGTCACCGTGATTTCATCGTCTATTACGTTCTGTATTTATCGGTAAATCTCGCCACACTTTGTTAGTTTCATCGTCATTATTTTCTTTTTCTATTTATTTCTTTTGCATATATGTGTTTTTATCGACCATTATGTTATTTGTTTAAGTATTGTTCGCATAATTAGTTACTAAAACAATGAAGAAGCAAGATGAAGAAGTAAGATAAACATAATTAATATATATATATATATATATTTATAAATACATAAATTAAAAAAAAAAAAATTACATATGTAAAAATGCAATTCTTATATTTTCATGGAGGATCTTATTGTGCTCTATCGTATCCATCCTCTCCTCCTTGGCTATTTGGAGGTTCCGTTCAGCAGCTTGCTATATCGTCATATAGCCGCAATCGCTGCTTTGCTCCGTCAAGCCATCTTCTTTGGCGTGCTTCAGTGCGGATCGAGCTTCCGCAAGGTAGCTCCTGAAACTTTCCTCAATATGGAGGAACCGGCGGATGAAGTTGTTGTTGTTCTCGATCATGGTAAGAGTCTTTAGGATGAAATCATTCATTTTGTTAGAGTTTTTTGAGTTTGATTTGAAAGATTAAGTAGAGTTTGTTTTAACAGTTAGAGTTTGGAGATGAATATATGAGATAATGGAAATGTTAGTTGAGATATGCAATGTATTTATACTAAGCAATGTGTGGGTTGAGTTAATTGCTTTTTAATTAATATATATGTTAGGAAGTTGTGCCATAATCATCATCATATCTCTCAATAATGCTGCTTCAAATCCTATTACTAACCCTTCTCATTCCATATTATCCGTTCATATGTACAGTGATGTCAGTAATAATGCATGCATCGGAATTCTAACAGGCCGTAATTATGCATGCATCTAGTAATATTTAATTTAATTTTTTTTTATTTTTTAAGAACAAACAACAACGGTTATTTTATAACAACCCGTTGTCTTTAGTTATAACAACGGTTTTGTATATTAAAACCCGTTGTTATAACTTTCCCCCCAAAATTGTGTCACACTTTCCACAACGGGTTTTTATACATAAAACCGTGGTTAATAGTTTTAACAACGGTTTCCTTAAGTAAACCAACCGTTGTTAAAACCTTCTACAACGGACGCTTTAACAACGTCCGCTTTTTTATATAACAACGGTTTTTGACCGTTGTTATAGCCTGTATCTGTAGTAGTGTAACTAAAAGTTCAAAAAATCTCCATTATCATGTCATGAATCATATGCATAACAGATGTTTTTAATAGTAGTTGGTGCTTATTAAAAGTGATATGTGATGTTTCTCATATAGAATGGTGATACAACATTATTAAGTCCGAATAAAGGTCAAAGTACGGTCGTTTGATAGTGATAAAGTTGAGAGTTAAACGAGGTTATGATGAAGAAATAAGTAAGAAGTTTAACGGTACAATGTCGAATTAAAAAAAAAAAGAGGGGTACGACGGGGATCCTCTGTCCCATTTGGTGTCCCAATTTATGTGTCACTCCAATCACCTTCTAACACATCAACAAGTGATGTGTCAAAAGGTGAGTGGAGTCGCACATACAATGGGATACAAAAGTGGGACAGAGGATCCTTATTGGAATATTGGGGTACAACATAGAAAATCGAAAAAATCAGAAGTACACCGTATTCTTTGCAAAAAACCTGCAATAACTATGTTCTGATTTTACTAACTTCTAAATGGAAATTCATAAATACACTTGGTGATATGGGAAGTAAAAGCACGAAGATGCACACTTGAACCTGTGACCTTTTGCTCTAACGTAAGACTCTCTAGTCTCTACCACTACACCATAGCATTGAAATATTTCTACGCAAAACAATATTTATTTCAGATTTATGGTGCAGATGAACCCCTATACCCCCTAAAATCGCCCGTCTTTGTTAATGACTCATATTCGGAGATTTTTCAAGTAATGAACATCGCTAATTTTAATTAATTCATTGAAATTTGGGGTAACGACTAATGAATACTACCCGTAGCTATCTACTAGTTTGGTCCTGTGGCTTCTAAGAAACTAACACAAATTCTCATTATAGACGGGGGATATCCGTCTATAGTTATAGACGATTAGACGGATCAAATATCCACCCACTTTAAGCATAAGACAAGCAACAAATTGCATGATGGGGCCTAAAACTGTGACCATTTGAGATTCGTTTTTTTTAAGGAAATCAAGAGAATTTAGGACCGAAAAAAAAAGAGAAAGTAGCAAATTGTCCCCAAACATTTGGGTGTGTATGTGCATTTTGCCCCCAAAACGTTTTCGTATGTGCAATTTAAGGGGAAAGTAGCAAATTGCCCCCAAACGTCTTAAAATATGCAAATTAGCTCTGAACATTTTTGAAAGACAAGATGCAAATTAACCCAATTTTAAAAGTCCGACAATTTTTACATCTGCTACCACCCTTGCACCCAGACCCAGTGGCGGAGCCAGAATTTTAAGGCAGCGGGGCAGAAATTTTCACAAGGGCGAAAGGGAAATATTATAAGGGGGCCTCGAAAAAATTCGAAAATTTTAACTAAAAATTTCAAAATTTCAAACTTCAGCGGGGACGACCGCCCCTGCTAGCCCCCCCTCGCTCCACCACTGCTTGCACCACCGTCAAAGACAATCCTCCACCTTATTTTAAAACGTTTTAAGAATAATTTGCTACTTTTCCCCCAAAAAAAGACACAATACCTGAAAGATGACGATATGAGTGACTCTAGAACGAAAGACAGAGTAGCCATGACTTCTTTGTTAATGGAAGTATGGAACCATTAAACTACTAAACCACTTGTGTAATTTTATAGTGTATTTGTATACCGTACACTACAATAATAAACGCAAGTATTACGCTCCTATATAAGGTAGACAATTCCATGCAAATCAATATAACAAACATCATCAAAACAATTACTTGAGAAGCAAATCAATACACATATATAGTTCATCAAAAGCAAAATACTTTAAAGATTATATATCATGGTTCATGGATTCAAAGGTTGCAAGGATTAACAATCGATGGTCACTCGAGAATATATATGACTGCTCTTGTTACTGGTGGCACCAAGGGCATTGGGTATAATTCGTAACTTTCCATTATTATTAGTGTTATATAATTTAATAACGGTTTTATATAAGATAAACTAGTACTAATATGTGTATGACACTTGATATGTATAGATATGCTATTGTGGAGGAGCTAGTTGGGCTAGGAGCCAGGGTGCATACATGTGCTCGTAATGAAGCAGAGCTTGAGGCTTGTTTAGCACATTGGAAGTCTAAAGGTTGGCCTGTAACTGGCTCTGTGTGTGATGTCTCTTCAAGGGCTCAACGAGAAAAGTTAATGGAAACTGTTAGCTCTATTTTTGATGGAAAACTGAACATACTCGTAAGTACACAATTCTCGTTGACTTTTTTTCCCTTTTAAATTTAACCTTCGAATATGATGGACAAAATGTTAAAATGACTTATAAATTTGAATTCAGGTGAACAATGCTTGTGGTGCGGCTGGAGTACAGCCTACCGCAACTGCTACTAAAGAGTATTTTGATGAAATAATGACATTAAACTTTGAGTCAGTTTATCATCTGTCACAACTCTCATATCCACTCTTGAAGAACTCAAAGGCGGGCACAATAATATGAAGTTTTTGCTTAAATGGGGTTGAAACCCAAACTATTTAACAAAATAGGGCGGGTTTCAAACTATTTACCAAAAATGGGTCCACGTCATCATTTCTTAATTTTTCTTTTTTTTTTTTCTGAAAATTAGAACTAGTCGCTGTCCCGGACAGCGACATGTTGCTCATATTCAGGTTCTTGACAAGCTACCTTCGCCGTCTCTGTTCTCCCTACTCCGACCACCAAATGATGAGATACGACTACCATTATCTTCTTCTCACTTCCCTTATTGTATTCACATTGTTGGTTGAGTTATTAGATCCATGGTTTGCGCAAAAAACGACCCGCAATATCGCCGTTCACTAACAATTTCGCTTTCGCAACAATCCACAAATATGAGAACTATGCAGAAAATTGGCCTCCTATAGAAAATGTTCAACCACAGATCATTTCAGCCAAATTATCTAAGCATTGCTTGTATCATTTACTTCATTGCTCAACTTTTGACGAAAGTTTCCGAAGAAATGAATCCCTCATCAATCCCGCATCATAGACATTGATGGTACTACTCCTACCAATGAAGACGTTCGAAACACATTATTGTTACCCGCAAATTCATTCTCCATTGAGCCACAAACTCTAACTGACATGATAATGGAGAAAACCTTGAATCATTGACTTGTCATGGTGGTGGTAACTTGATTCACCAAAAGCGGACAAATGTCATTGCTTTGGGAAATTGCTCACCAAACTAATCAGCTCCGATTAATGTCATTGCTCAAAATATCTAGATTGATTTTCTTCATTATATGGTAAATCATTAGTGAGCATAAAACATTCAGGCATTTCGGTTTTGGTTTCGCAGCTATCCTTTTACATGAGTTATTAATTTAATACGTATAATTGGTTTCGCAGCGGATTTGTTATTGAACGGCGATATTGCGGGTCATTGTTTGCGCAAACCATGGAGGTAATAACTTAAGAAACGATGTGAATACAATAAGGGAAGTGAGAAGAAGAGAATGGTAAGTCGTATTTCCTCATTTGGTAGTCGGAGTAAGGAGAACGGAGGCGGTGAAGGTAGCTTGTTAAGAACCCGAATATGAGAGCAACATGTCGCTGTCCTGGACAGCGACTAGTTTTAATTTTCAGAAAAAAAAGAAAAATTAAGAAATGATGACGTGGACCCATTTTTGGTAAATAGTTTGAAACCCGCCCTATTTTGTTAAATAGTTTGGATTTCAACCCCATTTAAGCAAAAACTTCTATATCATTCTAGTGTTTTATTTTATTAGAAATATAGATAAGAGCGGTTTGTTGATGATTTGTCATACGTCTCTACAATTGATACGCCGTTATTCGCCGACGATCTATGGTGTCGATAAAAGGTAAATTTTGACCATCAATGAATAAACGAAGGATCTCCTTAAAAACTACATGAAGAGAGCGATACAAGGACGAGCCGAATAGTCATATAATGTTTTGAGATCCCTAGTTTTAAGAGAGGAATTTGTCCTTTGACTTCTATTAGATTTGTTGTTTTCAATTATACCTATCTCTTATATGTGCCGTTTGACGATTTTATTAATGGATTGATCTTTTCCTTAAAAAAAAACACAAGAAATTGGATAGTTTAGGGACTCTATCACAGTTAGTAATGCAAGAATGAAGCTACAATTATATCATACGGAGTACATCCAACGTAAAAGAGCAACTGGAAGTGAACAAACATCAAACACAAGAAAAAGAACTCATGCGTTTACTATCGATGGCTGCACGGTAATAAGAAGCCAACTTAGACAATATAGGTACTTTTGAACCCCGAGGTATGTGGCATTGTGCCTTCCCAGTCCACAGCTGATCACACCAACATTACAAAAAGTATTTGTCAACAAAGAAACTCAATGTCCCTCATATCAACCATTTAACCCGAATAATACAGCCTCTTCCTAGTCGCTGCCTCGAATACTCACCCATTTGTACAGTCAAGCCTCAGATAGGTAAATATAGGCAAAACGTACCTTAACCCATTGTTCGGGTCAAAAAATTAATTACCAAAAAACTGAAATTGTGTTCAGCAAAAAAGATGACGAGGCAATTGTGAGATGAAATCACTTGGTGTGAGAGAGGGGTCGACAAACACGAAAAGTATCAGGGCATTCCGACCATTATTAGACATTGGATGAGTTGGGAGACTCAATGTTCCTCCAAAACTCAAAACACTTGGTCTGCAAAATACTCCATGTACTAATACGCTAACTGTCTCTAGCAACTTAGTTCATCGTCATATATTGATATATGCAACATGTTCTGGATGTGGCTTCTAAAGTGAAAATAGTGTTCATGCTATATTTTAGTTCCCATCTGTTGGAGTTGTTTGTTGGAACAGTGGCTTCGAGCGCCTGGTAAAAAATGCGCCAAAAGCTACATGTACGGAACTTATTCGGATTGCTGAATAGCCAGGCGGATAATCTCCCTCGTATCTCTATCTCCATTCAGGCACGCCATGATATAATCACATATATCTTCTCCAATTATTCGGATTCATCTGCTTTAACGCATTTAACATGACGACAACTACTAATAAGAGAAAACAAGTGATTAATGTCATTTAGTATCAATCCCAAATAACAGCAGCATCAACAGTCATAGACTATCCTAATAGTGTAAATCTCTCTAGATTTTCTCCTCCTTCTCTCTAAACAACAAAAAACCCTAAATTATAATCCCTTGATCCGCCGCCTCCTCTACCTACCCATTACCTCCTCTTTCTCTCCCTACCATTTCGCCGGAGATGGGCCTATCCCTTGGCCTATCTCCGGCGATTAGTCACTTCGCCTTTCTTTGTCTCGCCTAGTTGTTCTGATCTCATTCCTTTTCCTTTTGGTTCTTCTGGCGAGGCTCCGCTCATCTCGATTGATCGTTTGGCTAAGACGGCTGCTTGCCTCCTTGATCCACAAGTCGTCGCTTTCCTCCGTCTCTCCGTCCTGTCTGCGTCGGATTTGCATGCAGCCCTGGCCAGGGTGTGTTCCCCTTCCCCTCGCCCCTTCCCCCACCCCTGGTAAGGTTCTTTGTCCCTGTTCTATGTCGATGGGTATAACCCATCTTGTTTGTCTTGTGGTGTTGTTTTATGATTTTGGGTCTGGCCGATTAGGTGTCCCCCCCCCCCCTCGCCCCTTCCCCCACCTATCGGCTTCATCCGTGCGTCTGTCGGGTCTGGTTTCTATGTTGGGACATTGTTGGTCTTGTTGCATGTATGATCCGGGCCTCAGGGGACTTCTTTTGGGATTAGGGTTGGCTTTGGTTCGTTTTGGTGTGTCAGCCGGGCCTTTTCGGTTGTCTTGGTGTGGCTGATGTGGTCGTCGTTGTGTTCGTCCAGGAATGATTTCTTGAATGGTGGGTCTTTTCAGTTTCAGAAGTGACGTGGTAGGTTCGAGTTGGGGATTGGTAGTGGGGTTGGTTGGTTTGGATGCGGTGGTCTCCACTTCAATCTTATTATGCTTTTTAATCCTTGTTTATTTTGTTTTACAGTTTTCCAAATAATCTTAACCTCCTACTGGCTAAGGGTGTCCTGTCCCTTATGCATTGGGGTGGTTGTTCGTCACTTAATTACCTCCTTTTGGCTAAGGGTGTCCGGTCCTTTAATCTTTGGGGTGATTGGTTGTCGGCTTATTAAGGGGTTAATAATGACGACTGTAATATTGCATCGGGTCAGTGTTGAGCATAATTCTCTGCGGTCTGTAGAGATGGTTTTGGTTAGGGGGAATTTTAAGTGGTTTCCTCCTTTAGTTCCCAACTATTTACTCGCTATTCTTGACTTTGGGGTCCTGGCCAGCGGGGTTTGTGTGACAAAGTGTAGGAGTTTATTCTCCTCTGGAGACAGATTTTTGTGGTTTGTTTTCCGCCTTTTCTTTCTACGTCCTTGGGGCGTAAGTGCACTTTGTTTTCTCTCGTTGGGTCAAGGGGCTCGTTGGTGTCCAGATAAGGTGTATCACAGCCAAGGAGATGAATCTCCGAGACGCTTTCTTGTGTCTTGTAGTAGGTATTTCTCTGAAGCTGTCTTTATTAAGATGAGTAAAAATGAGTTTGTGGAGACTCGTTGGATTTCCGAGGAAGATTTTCACAGCCAAGGAGATGAATCTCCGAGACCCTCTTTTGGGTTTTGTTGCAGGTATTTCTCTGAAGCTACATCAATCAAGACAAACAAAGATGGGTGTCTTCCTTTGGCTAGCGTTGATCATCCATTAGAGATTGGGGTGATTACCGTCGTACGCCATCAACACGACGTTTACCGATGCAATTGTTACTATGCTTTAGTTTATGTTATTACTAGTTCTATGGTGTTTTATGTTGTAGTTTATAGGTATGGTTTGGTGAACCGTACCACTATAATGTAAAACTCTTTCTGTACCGTTGCCAAAAAAAAAAAAAAAAAAAAAAAAAAGTATCAATCCCAAATGATTCCTTCTGGATGTCCTTCCTGCTGCCACTCAACTCATTCACCAAAATCAGCGAGACCGTCTCAAGGTGCACCTTTTCCATTGCCAGTCGCAAGGCAACTTCCATACCCAGCAGTGCAGCTCCACTGACATTGTCCTCACTTCACGCTTATAGCTTACAACCACAACCGAACCATTGGTGTCCCTCCCCACCATTCCTAACCCCATCGTCCCATCTTCAAACATGGCAGCATCCGTGTTAATTTTAATCACGCGTTCCCCCCTGGAGGACTCCACCTACTGCTCAACTCAGCCCGTGGTATTACAGGTGGCACATACACCTTTTTCTGCATAAGAAATATACTCGGAAGTACCTGGAGTCTGGAGAAACCAATAAGAGTATGAGTTGGAGAGGGGGGCCTGCTCAAATAAACGAGCGTTCTGAATGTCCAATAGCCAACATCGACACATCGTCATCAAAAACCTCCCCATTGCTTCCTCATTCAGCCTATTTAGCATCAAGTAAAGAACATCCCGACACGAATTTGTTGGAGCCTCATATATGACCGGCTGAAATCCCTCATTCCGCCAAATATCCTATACCTCGTTACACAAAAATAGAGCATGGACGATGCACTCCACCACGTTCCCGCACTTGGAGCGCATAGGACAACCAGTGCTCAGCAAAATAATAAGTAAAATCCACTAGATTCGGCAACTTTGGACAAAATCATTCAAAAATAGTTATCAAATTAATACTCTGTAACTAACGATGCAACAATCGCCAAACAACTCTTTCACAATTCAATTCAACTTTTTTAACGACACACAGTCACATATACACACATAAAAGTAACGGAAAATTACAGAAAATAACAGGAAAATAGATTCATCCTTTCTCATAAGTAGGAGCATACTCCAATTGTATACATCATAACAGAAAGTAACCTTCTACGAACTGGAAACTTAAACGACGGCATGCCAATTCGGAAAGTTGTAAACCAAAGGCGAAATTGCAAAAAAAAAAAAAACAGCAGAGGGAATTGGAAGATGGCAGGGAATTGCTGTAACCTGAAAATTTAGCTGCCTTTTTTCTGAAATTCCTGATTCAGCATGTAACATGTATGCACTGATACATTGAATTACCAGATCTCATCCCTCCCCTTCCTAATAGGGCAAATTTCAGAGTGCATTGAATTACCAAAACAAGAGTTTCATATCTGTCATGCAAGTTAATATAATAGTTTGAAAGTAGGATGTTCATAGATAATGATTCTTATTACATAATGCTTCAGTTGATAAACAGAAGGAGATAAGAAAGAAAGTCGAGAAATTACTACTAAATGCATACTGCTAATAAATCATTATGATCACCATCTTCCTAGAATCCTAATCCTTATTAATTTTTATCAGTTCCACCCGCTCCCTAAGTACTGAAATTTCGTCAGATTTTGGCAATTTGATGCCGGCATTTCCTGATATGGTGTTAGTACTAGCATTCTTATCTTCATCCGCAGCAGCATCAGCATACTCATTCTCCGTATAATAAATTTCTTTCTCTTCTTCGCTAATTTCTTGGGCCAGAACTTTCCCACAAGGGATACAGCAGATATAGCCGAACTTCGTGGTACGAACTTCCCGCATAATGCAACAGCTACTGCACCACCGCTTACCCATTCCAACTATCACCTAATTATTCAGCCAAAACAATTAGGCACCAATTACCATTTCAATTGAGCTACTAATAAATAATTAAGACGGTTTATTTTCGCAATACGTTTTTTATGTCTGCCCAGGACAACCAGACCACCACCAGTCCACCATCCAAGCAGCCAGACTAAACAACACACGCAGTAACCCTAAATAACCATTCCAAATACCACCTAATTATTCAGCCAAACAATTAGGCACCAATTACCATTTCAATTGAGCTAATAAATTAATTAAGACGGTTTATTTACGCAATACGCTTTTTACGTCTACCTAGACCATCAGACCACCAATATCCAAGCCGCCAGACTAACAACACACACAGTAACCCTATATAACCACAAACCTAAATATAACAACAAATTTGCTTAAAAAAAACATAACTTCAATCAATAATTTTCATAATTATTGAATTAAATACTTAAATCTATATTCAGATTATCATAATCTATAGAATTAAGCTGAGTACTACCCGGGTAAAAAGCCTAATGCGAAAATAAATTACGTAAATTAATTACTCCCTCCGTCCCGGTCAATTGTTGTTCTTTCGTTTTGGCACAAAGACCAATGAAAGAGGAAAAGACCAATAACTAAATGACAAGTGGAACAAATTAAATGAGAATGATCAAATTACTCATCAAATTCATTCTTAAAATAGAAAGGACAACAAATAACTGAGACACCCTAAAATGGAAAAGGACAACAAATGACCGGCACAGAGAGAGTAATTAATTAATTAAGTAATTGAAGTTTACCAAGAAACTTACTGATGAACAGGGATGGAGTACAGAAAAAAAAATATAATCTTTGTGATTGCGATATGAATGATGTTTTTTTTGTCGTAGGAAATTGGTATATATACTAGCAGCAAGGCAGCAATCCTCCCTTGCGTCACGATCGACGGGTCAAGTCATAGCCATAGGTAAATAAGACAAAACAAATTATTATTCCTTAGGATTTTACTATTGTCTTATCTACCCTACATGTGTACTAGACCAATTTGGATATACTAGTGATATACTAGTACCACTTCCAATTCCAATAGGTTTTTCTCTACATCTTTCCTATTTGTGATCAAATAATATCTCGTTTTAGGTTAAGACTGGTCAAATATATTAAATAAAAAGAAAGTTAATATCTAGATATAACTAACAAGATGTTTGTTTTATCTATATAAGTTGGTTATTATTTGACCCGTCTTATGTTTAAGACAAATAATTTGGTCTTAAATGAGAATCTATGATCACCGAAATATCAACTTAACAAATATTAATTAATGTGATGAAATATGACGGGATTCATGAGATATTCTAATTAATTACGGGCATAATGAGTTATTAATTAAAATCTTATGAGAATATCTTTTGAACCATACTCATAAAATATTAGAGTGTGGTAATAGACACGCGGTAGTTAAATCGAAAAATAAATAAAACTACGTAAGAGTTAACCATAGTGTCCATCACAAGCAAAACGCTTTATTTTTGCACAAATTCTCATTAAACACAGACACTATCCGTCTATCATAGAAAATCCAAATTTTACCATCCACCACCCTAGTTGCCTAGCTAATGGAAAACTTGATTTCCGAAACTAATATCTAAAATATATATAAATATTCTCAAATTACGAAACTGACTTAAACCCATTTTCGATAAACACTTCCTATTGAGCTCCATCCCCACAATTTCTTAGTTAAGAAGCTTTATTTTGAATAAATAAATTCAACCTATTACTTCATTTATTACACCTAAATAGAATGAAACACCGAATGTTGCCTCCTCTAATTTGATTAGTACGAGTTGGCCCCTTGTCATTGTGAATGTTCCATCGCAAAAATGGGCCCGCATTTTATCCTTTTTTATGCGAAAATAATTTGATTGTCTATATCTCTTATTCTCCTAGTTAGGAGTTTTGAAAATAGTATATTATTCTTTCAAACCAAATATATTGTAAAGACCGTAAATTTGATATGAAATTTGTAGATTACAAAAAACCGTAGCTAGAAGTTATGGTCTCGCATAAAGTGGTTTCGGTGAAGGAAAAAAAAAACTTTAACCGACTATAATTCAAATCGAAAATCTCGCAAAACATCAGTTTGAAAGCCAAAAACAAAGAAGGTACTCCGAGTCTCCAACGCAACATCTGAAGCGATCCTAGATAAGAGCTGACTACCGAGTAACATCCGAGCCAGTGGCCGTAAATCTAGATTGCTTACAAGACACTGGAATTAAGGTGACATTCAAGTATATCACACGAGCCTAGTCCTTATTATTAGTGTCATCCGCTTCAAGTGTTTTGACAGGCCTCCCCAAGTACTGAAATTTCGTCGGATTTTGGCTTTTAATGCTGGCATTTCGTGATGTGGTGTTGGTGCTACACTACTACCAGAGTTATCTTCATCAGTATCAGCATATTTCTTCCTTGCGGAACATTTCATTGGCCAGAACTTTACCACAAGGGGTGAAACATATAAAGCTCAACTTCCTGATAGCAACCTCCTGCATTCGGCAACAGCTACTTCTTGTAAATAAATTATGAGGGTTTATTTTCGCAGTACTCCCTCAACCCACACACACACACTACTCCCTCAAACCACAAACCTAAATATGACGAAAAAATTTGCTAAATAAACGTAACTTTGATCAATAATTTCCCAATAATTAAATTAAATACTTGAATTATATTCAAATTATCATCGTCTATAATTGGAGTAATTTGATCAAGCTAAGAGGTTGTTGGGTGAGTAATTGAGGAAACCTTTTTCTTTCAATAAGACAAAAACTGAAACTATCCCATGCTCCAAGTGAATAGCAGAAATCTATCACGTCCTAAAATGTATCATCGTCAAGAATATTAAAGACATTATGATGACTGACTTATGAGTTAAGAGGTTCTCAAACTTAACTCAGGTATACATGTGTGTGTCAATACAGGAGTTCACTAGCCACCTTAAACAAATTAAAACCACCTAATAGCGTACCTAACTTCTTGAACTTTAAGATATACATGTGTGTGTCAATACAGGAGTTCACTTCGGTTGCATATCGACAGGACATTTTTTCTGCTTTAACACGCCAATTCGACACTTCATTTCAAGTAAACATGAGTGTTTAAAAATAACGGTGTTGGACATGAACCAGTGTCTAACATTTGCAGACAGGCCTGAGAAACATGTACTATGTATATATTCCACTTGCATTTCTCAGGTTATGATCCATGGCTCTTAAATATATTCACAGTTAAATTCACAAACAAAACATAAGATGCGCAGGAAAACCAGATTGAAGAAAAGAGGGAACTTGAGCTTGTAAAACACTAAATTCAAGCATTTTAATGCTTAGAATTAACATCAGAGATTCAGAGGTAAGATGATTCCTTTCATTCCATGTAACACACCAAATAGCCAAAAGAATCGTCTAGCAAATATTTTTGAAATACAACCCTTACAGAACTGGAAAAAGCAAAGTGGGAAGGGACAGAAGATAAAGAGAAAGACCATGTAAGATATTGAAAGGTTATAATTTTATTGAATCAATTTTCAAGAATACAAAGACAACCTTATATACTAATACAATGTATTGGAAAGCAAGAAATCTATTTACAGTTTCCTAAAACGAGATATGGAAAGATGCATACAATATTAACAATTATAGTTAAGGAAAGACGAGAACTAAATATTTACGTAATATGTCTAACACGGTCCCGCAAGATGGACGACCCGAAGGCGAGACCAATCTTGGAAATCAGAAATGTGAACCGCGGAGAAGGAAGAGCCTTAGTTAGAACATCTGCAAGCTGATCGTCACCAGAGATATGTTGAACACGAAGGAGCCCTTGTTGAACACGTTCGCGGACAAAGTGGAAAGCAAGAGCGAGGTGTTTCATACGAGAATGAAAAACCGGGTTCGCAGAATAATGAGTGACACTTAAATTGTCACAGTAAATGACAGGAGGGGAGTTTAGAGGAACACGAAGCTCCTGATCAAGTAAGGACTGAAGCCAAATCAGTTCGGCGGTGGTGGTTGCGACAGTTCGAAACTCAGCTTCGGTTGAAGAACAGGCAAGAGCACGTTGTTTCTTGGAGCCCCAAGAGAGAGCATTACGCCCTAAATAGGTAATAAAACAGGTAGTAGATACATAAGTATCACGATCACCCCCAAAATCCGCATCACTATAGGCATGAAGACAAGCGGGGGATAAACGATATAGTTGCAAACCAACCAGGCCCGTCTAAGCCATGGTGCTCTATGTGCACTGGCACTGGGCCTCAAAATTTAGGGGCCCAAATCCTTACATTATCCATGTGATTGTTAAAAAAAAAAAATTGAAACAAGGACGCCACATACTCAATCATGGCTGACTAATCCAATTTCTAATCCTCAACTTCCTTCCCTAAATAATTAATCTCCTTCCCAAAAAAATTAGATTTGCTCCATCATTTCCCATAAACTTAGCCGAACTCAATTTTTAATAAATCTTTCCGTTTGAGTTTCGATTGCCTATAAAATCGCAGTTTCACACTTGATTTTCAAAGAGATCAAATAGGTAATATTTTTCTTAATTTTAATGAATTTCATACTCCATATTTTATGTATTCATGATTATAAACATTACACAACACAACTATTTTTGTTTTTAATTTGAACTATCGTGTGATGTAAAAGATTTTAATTTGAGTTTTAATAAAGACTCCATAGTATATGTATATAATTAAATTGGTTACTTATTCTGTTTTGGGTGATAATGTCGATTTATTGCGAATCGTGTCGTTATTATTGACTTATTATTTATTTGTTTTATGAATTTTCAATATTGTTCTAAAATTTAATGCATTTGCAGCTATTTGAGGAAGGACAAAGAGTCAGAGATTGGGGGACTTTATTATATCGGTTTTTATATCACATACGATTGCGACGCAAGTTTAGAATTTGGCCTCATTTTTTTTCTTGCACTGGGCCTCCACTTTTCTTGAGACGGCCCTGAAACCAACGTGAGCAGTGCCATTGAGGTACCTAAGTAATCGTTTCAAGGCTCCCCAATGGAGCAGACTTGGAGATTGCATAAATTGAGCCAACTTGTTAACGGAATACGCAACATCAGGACGAGTCAATGACAAGTATTGCAAGCTACCAACTAAAGCTCGATAGTCTGACGGGTTAGACAAAGGTGAACTCCCATCGTGGTGTAAGGGAGGGTGTAATGCGAGAGGCGTGAGAGCAGGTTTAGCCTCGAGCATATTGTATTTGTCTAATAAATCGTGAATATATTTGGACTGTGTGAATAAAAGACCGTGAGAATTCGGGGTCACTTCGACACCTAAAAAATAAGACAAGGTGCCTAAATGTTTGAGAAAGAAACTTGTGGCCAAAGCAGCGATAAAGGACGAGACAGAACTCGGGTCAGGACCTGTGAGGCTGTGACGATGATATCGTCAACATAAACTAACAAATAAATTGTTGTGGAGTTAGAAGTGTACAAAAATAACGAGGGGTCAGCAATGGATGCCTTGAACCCGGTGGACAATAAGTATTGTTTAAGGGTGGTGTACTAGGCACGAGGCGCCTGTTTGAGTCCGTAAATCGCTTTGGTGAGGCGACAGACATGTGTGGGACGAGTGGGATCAACAAATCCGGGTGGTTGTTCCATATAAACGGTGTCAGTCAAGGCACCTTGGAGGAACGCATTATTTATATCAAGTTGTCGTAACGACCAAGACTTAGTGAGAGCCAGAGACAATAACGTACGTACCGTAGTGGGTTTAACCACGGGGCTGAAAGTGTCAGAGTAATAAATCCCGGGACGCTGAAGAAACCCCTTTGCAACGAGACGAGCTTTATATTTGTCAATGTTATTATCAGGTTTATACTTAACACGGTAAATCCATTTGCATCCGATTAGGTTGTAGGATGAATCAGGTGGGACTAAGGTCCAGGTTTTGTTAGCTTGAAGAGCGGTATATTCGGCATTCATCGCCTCACGCCAAAGAGGATCAATGAGAGCCTGCTTGGTCGTGTTTGGTAGGCGAGAAGGTGGAAGGAGAGTAGCTAGCTTAGCATACTTCGGATTGGGTTTTCGAATGTTCTGAGAAAGGCGGGTTCCATGAGGGTGGGACTGTGGAGGTGGAGGTGGTGGGGATGGTGAAACAGCAGTGGGTGTAGAGGGTGGTGGGGTGTGAACAGGGGAGGCAGGGGAGGTGTCAACAGGGGTAGTTTGCTGCGGAGAAGAGGCAGGGGTTGTGGGTGGGATATCGTTAGAACTGGTGGAGGTCTTCGGCTGGTTTAAGGAGGCAGTAGAGGTGGTGTTGGTTGCGGGTAAGGTTTCATAGAACCAGGTGATGGCAGTAGGCAGCGGAGAGGTGGTCGTGGGTGAGACAAGGTCAGGATATGGGAAGGAGGTTTCAACAAACTTGACATGGCGACTGACATATATTTTCCTACTAGTGGGTTCGAAACAGTAGTAAGGACTCTGAGTGGGTGAGTAACCAACAAAAATACACGGTTGGGAGTGGGGTTCGAGTTTGTGTTTGGTATATGGGCGAAGCCAAGGATAGCACAAGCATCCAAAGCATCGGAGTTTAGAGTAATTTGGTAGCTGTCCAAAGAGTTTAAGAAAGGGAGAGGCTTTGTTAAGGGTGCGAGTGGGTAGGCGATTTATTAAATAAACCGTAGTGGAGAAGGCATGAGGCCAATATTCAACAGGTAGTCGGGCATGAGAAAGCAAGGTGAGCCCGGTTTCAACAATATGTCGGTGACGGCGTTCGACATACCCATTAAGTTCAGGGTGTGGGGTGGAGTTGTTAAGTGGCCAATACCACATTCATTAAGAGTGTGAGCAAGTTTAATGTATTCTCCACCATTATCAGAAAATAATTGTAAAATAGGTCGGTTAAAGAATTTTTCGACAAGTTTTTGAAACCGAATGAAAACAGTGGTAGCATCGGATTTTCGTTTCAAAGGATAAAGCCATACGTATTTTGTAAAGTGATCAACGAAAATTATGTAATACTTGTAGTGATCATAAGAGAGAACTGGAGAGGACCACACATCAGTGAAAACTAAATCAAGAGGTGTTTTGGATATAATAGAAGAAGAATGAAATTCCAATTTGTGACTCCTATGAATGTTGCAAGAATTACACGGATGACTAGTTTTATTCGAAAAACGTAAATAATTAGTACTTAAATATTGTAAGACTTGAGCAGCTGGGTGTCCAAGCCGGTGATACCACGAAATCTCGTTTGAGAGGTGAGTGATATGCGCGTGAGGTTGTAGAGGATGCCATTCATAGACGCCACCATTAGCCTTTCCGCGTAGAAGAATCCGATGAGTGTGAAGTGTCTTAATAACAAAAGAAGAAGCAGTGAATTCAAAGTAAGCGTTGTTGTCAGTGCAAAATTGACACACGGAAATTATGTTATGTGAAATTAAAGGTACACATAAAACGTTTTGAAACTTAAGAGAGGAAGTAGAAGATAGATGGAGATGGAACGAACCAACATGGGTAATGGGTAGGGCAGAACCGTCACCGATTACAAGTTCATCGCTTCCGTCATAGGGTGAGTGAAGAGTAAGGTTGTCCAAGTCATGGGTGATATGATTAGTGGCGCCACTGTCGAGCAGCCACGGTCGTGGGACAGGGGTTTCAGGAGGGTTAGTAGTGGCAGTGTGGGCTTGTGGTGTGGGACGGGTTTGGCGATTGGGGAAGGCAGAGGAGGGTGGAATCACAACATCAGGGTAGTCGCGCTTAAATTTGAAGCAGCTAGAGATGACATGTCCGGTGGCTCGGCAATACTGGCACTTGCCCTTAAAAGGGGCAGGGGAAGGCTGATCAGATGAGGTTTGGTTGGTGGCTACAGCAGGAGAGGGACGTGGTGTATAGGTGCGAGTGGTGGTACGATAGGCAGCGTTGGCAGTAGCGGGAAAGGGTGCAGGGGTGGTGTGGGTTTTGGTGGTTAGTTCAAAATTAATGAGATTTTCATGTAAGGAGACGAAAGAGATGGGATCGTTGCGGGCATTAACGACATCAATGAGGGGTTTGTAAATTTCATAGTCCAGTCCGTGAATGATTTTAGCAGTAATATCTTCAGGGTCCATGGGTTTTCCAAGTGAGGGGAGTTTGTCAGTGCACGCCTTAATAGCATGCATATACTCAGTGACAGATTCATTGGCGTCTTTGGAGATGGACTCAAAACGATCTTTGACTTGATGTATATGCGCACGAGAGGGTTTGGCATAGGTTTGAGCAAGAGTGGTCCATAGAGCATGGGAAGTGGGTGCACGCATAACAAGAACATGAATGTTTGAGGAAAGGGTACCAACGAGGGCACCTTTGAGTAATTGGTCTTGACGCTTCCAGGTTTGATAGGCCGGGTTACGGGCAGTTTTTGTTTTGTCGGCATCTGTGAGTGCTAGTATGGTGTCCGAGGGACAAGGGTGGGTGCCATCAAGATATTTGAGGAGATCGTAACCGAAGAGGAACGAGGTGACTTGATCCTCCCATTGCATATAGGTTAGGGGAGTAAGTTTGTCAACCATGGAAAGATTGACAAGGTAGAGTGGGACACTCGGTTCATGTGTGTTAGGGATGGTACTGGCAGAGCTCGTCATGGCAAGAGATTGCTTCGTTGTCTCGAAACAGATTAGCCGTGAGAAGGTAGGGTTTTGAGACAGAAAAGAGGTTAGGATCGTATCAAGGCTGATAGCATGTAAGATATTGAAATGTTATAATTTTATTGAATCAATTTTCAAGAATACAAAGACAACCTTATATACTAATACAATGTATTGGAAAGCAAGAAATCTATTTACAGTTTCCTAAAACGAGATATGGAAAGATGCATACAATATTAACAATTATAGTTAAGGAAAGACGAGAACTAAATATTTACGTAATATGTTTAACAGACCAAAGGGTAAGTGTTAGGACATATTTGTTGATGATGACATGCCCAATTTAATCGTGTTTCTAAGTGTACCATTTCAGGAATAATGCACCCTCCTCAGAATTAATCAATGTCAAAGTTAAGAATGGTTGATAATTTGTTACCCAAGATTTAGAGTCAATTGTGTCATCTAATGTACAAGTTAGGGAGTAGAGTATTTAAAAGCAATAACAACAGTCAAGAGTACTACTGTTACCCTTACAAGTAACAATAGCCTGGACTGTCACCATGGTCCGTAACACTTGAAATTCAATTTCCTTTCGAAAATCCTTTTTGTCTTTTTTAAATGGCTTGGATTTAAATAATGACTTTCAGATTTCTTTTTAAGAGTTGGGTTTCTAGAAAAGAGGTTTAGCTAATTATCAATTCAAATTGTTTCCTCTTTGTGCCAATTTGTCTCCTTGGTCTTTTATAAAACAAAGTTTGCTTTTTGCCATTTTTGTGAAAGCTTGTCATCTTGTGACTTGTTTTCCACTCTTTGTTTTCTGAAAAATCAAAGGCTTCTTTTGGATAATTACAAACCTTATTTTCTTCTTTTGCCTCTCAATAAAAGTACCTTCTTTTGTGCAAGTTTAGGGAAGTGTTGGTCCTCATCACATGTGAAGACCTTTGACTAACAAACCCTAGCTTGCCTCCTCTTGTGTGCCTCCTCTATAAAAGGAACTCTTCTCTTCACTTTCAAAGCAAGACTTTTCAGAGAAATCAAAAGTATTTTTGCAAAATCAGTTTATAAGAACTCAAAATTTTCTTTGCAAAAAATCTTCTAAATCTTCAATTGAATCAGTCGAAATCATTGTTACTTCACAATGTTGTATCCTCTATCTAGAAATAGTTTGAACCAATAAGTTGTCCTTCTCAATTCTTTTTAAGAATCAGTCTAAGAAAACATGGTTTGTGAACATTCTAGTTAGAGTGTAGAGTTTGCAAAATTGTTTTCAAGTTTTCAAATCGTTTTTATATTTTGTAAAGCTTTCAAAGTATTCAAGTGTTACAATCATGGCTACTGACCTACTGTTACTTTAACATACTAAACTCTCTCTCACTTATGAACCATTGATCTTGTAAAGTTGTCCATCTCAATTCTTGTTAAGAATAAGCTAGTGGAAACTTGATCCTTTTAAAGTTCTAAGTTTGTGTGTAGAGTTTAGGACGGAGTAGTCTTTAACTCTTTGGCAACCGGAGTAGGTTGCGAGTTACCTTGTTCTAGGACGGAGTAGTTCTTGAACTTGTGTCACAACCGGAGTAGGTTGTTGGTCTTTTTATTGTACGGGTTTTTTAGTAATCGGTGTAGATCACTAAAATTAATCAATAAAAAGTAGATTGGACGTAGGCACTTGAGTTCTTGCCGTACCAATTCAAAAATCTCTTGTTTGATCTTACTTGTTTTATTCCGCTGCTTTTAATTAGTTTACATTGCTATTCGCTTAACTCTTGAGTAACAGTTCCACATACTGTCACATTCGGTCTGCAGTCTGTACTCCATAAACTGAGACGAATAACAACAGTTAGAACCATTGTTACCTTCAGACTTTAGCGAACTTAATTATATTTCTATACTCGTTTAATCCCTCAATATTATTCGACGTATTCTCTTATCTCTCATATCATCAAACAACTTACTTTAATTCAATAAAGTTGAAGTTAAATTTTTTAAATAGTACCTAATTCACCCTCTCCCCCTCTTAGGTACTTGAATCCATAAACTCAAAAATTGGTATCAGAGCCTCGTGCTCTTGATCGAGGCTGATCGCCTTAGAGTTTGATTCGTGGGTAATGGATTCCGAGAAACACTCCAAGATCCCGGTCTTTACCGGTTCGAATTTTGGATGGTGGAAACTCAAAATGGAATATTACATCAAAAGTATCGATTATCAATGTTGGAACATAATCCAAAATGGACCTCTTGTTATTGAGGAAACCGATATGCTAACCGGTTTCACCAAAACTAAACAGGAAAGAAATTACAATGAAAATGACTTCAAACTTGCCGAGAAGAACTCCAAAGCAATGTCGATTCTTCAACGTTGTGTTGGTGAGGGGGAAGTTAGTCGAATATCTGGATGTCCTACGGCAAAATCTATTTGGGACTCTCTTGTACTTGCTTATGAGGGGACTTCCCAAGTTAGAAAATACCGTATTGACCTTATCATGCAACAATATGAGATGTTTAGAATGTCAAAGGACGAGTCCATAAATAGCTTTTCTTCACGTTTTTCTTGTATTATTAATGAGCTAAAAAGTCTAGGAAGGGATTTCGAGTCCGAGGACATCATTCGGAAAATCCTTCGTAGTCTAACCTCTAAGTGGCAACCCAAAGTTACCGCTATAGAGGAAGCCAAAGATTTGTCAACCTTATCTCCTCATGAACTAATGGGATCACTAATGGCTCACGAGTTCAATCTCGATAAGCATTCTAGTGAGTCTTCAAAGGGAAGGAGTCTCGCTCTCACGTCCTCTCCAAGCGATGGAGAAGACGAGGAGGAAGACGAGTTTGCTATGTTCTCAAGGAATCTAGTTGGGTTGGTCAATGATCAAGAAAATAGAAAGTTCAATAATAATTACTCGAAAAAACGTTTTCCTAGGAAACGACCTAGTTCCACCGTGGGATGCTTTAAGTGTGGTGATAAAACTCACCAAGTTAAAGAATGTACCAAGTGGGATGAAATCAAATCAAAGGAAAAACGAGATAAAGAAGGGACTACAAACATAGAGTCATGACCGTAATTTGGGGAATGTCCGACTCCGAGGAAGATGAGGAACTCATCGAGGAGCAACTAGAGTCTAAAATGTGTCTTACAAGTCATCTCAAGGACAAAGTCTCAAAAACTTCTAAAATTGAACATCTTAGATGTCTCATGGCTCACCCCGATGATTCCGACTCGGACTCCGACAATGAGGTAAAGCATCTAAAAGCCAAAGTTAGATCTTACACCAAAGAAAAGGTATGTAAGCTTCTTGACAAACTCTTTGATAAGTGTCGTTCACAAAATGATAAGCTTGATGTCATGCAAGACGAAATTGAAGAAATTGCACAAGAAAACTTTAACCTTCAAAATGAACTGAAAGCAACAGACAAAGTGTCACCACACCTCTCGAGGCTTATGATGAAGTAAAAAGAGTCAACAAATTGAACAAACAATTGACTAAAGCACTTGAGTGTCTTAAAATGATCCCCACGGATATCTCTGACCTTGAAAATGTTAACACCACCTTGGTGATGCAAGTTTCCTTACTAATCAAAGAACGTGATGACCTTTCGAAGGACAAAGATGCTCTCAAAGAGGAATTGGATGACCTAGTGGTTGAGATAATTGACTTAAGAGAAACAATATCTGAAACTGTTACTTCCAACAAAGATCTAGCTAAGTCAAATGAACATGTCAAAAATCTTGTCAATGAAAACGAACATCTTAAAATTGATTGATGTGATCACAAGAAAGAAATAGGAGTTTTTCATGAAAGGCTTACCTTCTTCCAAAAGGGTATGCCCGAATGTAGCACTTCTAAGTCTAATCTTTGAAAGATCATAGATCCTAATTAGACTCTCTAATTAAAAACAAATTATCTCATAATATGTTATATTGATGATGTATGTAACATGCATGCAATATAAAAACATATTAGAATAAAAGAAGAGGAAAACAATTTTTCTTACATTGAGAAAAGGTAGTATGGGCACAATCAAGATCTCCTACCTTGATTGTTCTTGAGCTTATAATAAAAGGATGATCCTCCTTGAAAAACCTTCAAAAAGAAAGTCTCCTTCAAGTTGCACCCAAGAACTACACCCACAAATTATCTTACAAATACTAACTAGATATTTGTAAAACTAACCCTTGATAATATGTTAATATTACTAACAATCTTAGGAATAATATATTTTGTATACTAACAATCTTAGTAAGAAACGATGTTTATTTTAGAGAGAAGATACCAAATAATGTTCACATGCAAAAGTGAAGTAGTATGCAAAAATGAACAACAATTTGGTGTAAATATAGGAAGGGAAAACCGGTGGAGTGTAGTGTGGTGGAGTGTTGAAATTGTCTTAAGTTTTTCATCTTACATCCACATGTAAAATATAATTATAAGATAACTTGTGGAAGTATATAAAGTAAGGTGAAATAATTATGTTCCTAATCATCCACAACACTCTATTTTAATAGGTCCACTTGCCCATTTACGGGTCCATGTCGGTTCTTATATTTGTCGCACAAATACGTGTAATTTTATTTTAAACATCGTTTCATGTTTAAATACCTCATAATTAATTTCGTCCAAATCACTCTGTAAATATATGTGTACCACTACACATATTATTTACGTACTAATATTAATCACATTAATCAATTAATTTTAGTGAATTAACAATTAATTAACTAAAACCCGTTTCCAAAACTTATTATTCAATTATCACATAATTAAATAATAACTGCCGATCCTCGAGTTCGCAACTCAAATTCTCTCTTAAAATAATTGACTAACCTTTTAGTCTACAAATCAAGGGACTAATTAAATTGTATCTCATACAATTAATTAGTTATCTATTGGGGTTCGTTCCTTTAGGTGTGACCGAAAGGGGTCAGTTGATCACCGCCGTCTCACGACAATAACGTCAAATTCTAGTCAGCCAACCGTTATCGATTTACGTTAATCAACTGACGAGGATCAAATAATTAAATATCTGATGATATTCCATTAATGAGATTTATTATGTAAACGCACTATTGTGGAGGATACTAACTCCAACAATCTCCCACTTGTTCGACACAAGATGTGCGCTACCAATTCTCTTGTCCGTTTTAATCTCCCACTCAATGCAAGGTGTCTTTCAGGTCGCACTTGTACACGAACATATCGCGAGTGGTTTTCTCGATCGAGAGTGTGACTACCTGACCGGAAAAATCTCTCACAGATTACATCCGAGCGTGGCCACGCATTTTTAGTCATTAACTCCTCGAGTGGCCTTGAGATATAGTTTACCCAACGTGGGTGGACAATTCCTGTATGCCCTATCTATCCTATTGCACAATACAGATCACCATGACCTACTAAATGCCCTTTTGGCCTCCTTTCATGGCACGACCTAGGAAAAAAACCAAAATCACTGGGAAACTGCACTTGCTCAGATAATAGTCTCCAGTCAAAAGAATCGACTCATTATAACATCTTAAAGATCCCCGCCACGACCAGGCGTCTATAATAGAACTTAGGGACTCTCTAAATGGTCACTGTCCGGCAAAGTGTCACACAATCTGCCTATGTAATCGACTAGTCATCACGCATGACCTTATGGTATTGAACAACCATCAATCGACTTACAATCTAGTCACTCCGAGACGTCACCTTATTAAGTGACTAGGGACAAAATACAATGTTCATCTTATTCACTTGAATAGTATTAAACATTGTCTCCACAACTTATTCAGATAAACAAGGTATTCAATGTTTTCAGTCAAACTGAATAATTGAGTTCTTAAAGAAACTCTAACAATGAATGCGATCATAACTTATATAAATATCAATACTCTATCCAATATTTACATAACGATCTTTAGCAATTAAGGTATACTCCTCAATTCACATTGATATGACATAACCATCATGTCTACCTTATGCCTACGGCTTTGGTTAGAGGATAAGCAACAGTTGCATCACTCTAATTTCCATTGCTATTTTCCTTTGTTCTATGCAATCTTTTCATCGCATAGAGATTTTCTAAGTACATGTCTAAACAAGTTTTAAACTCTGGTTCTAAAGCTAGTCAAACACTCCCACTGTTTTCACAGTCTCTCGGGGAACAATATTCGGCTAACAGAACTACTCTAATTCCATTAAAATCCGGATATCAATTATCTCTTTTACAACATCGGATGCTGTAATGTACTTAGTTTTTCGTTCATGATTTGTACGTATAACACTTATACATACATATCCTTCATATGACATCTTTTATGTATGACTCCTCATACATATTTGCTTTATACATGTATAACTTCTTATACATATATGTATAACTTCTTATACATATTATTCTTTATGCACATAACACTCTTACATGCTAACCATTCCTTAACGAGACCTATAACATCTTATAAGCATAAGAATGTTTCCATGTAATCCTTTTAGACAAAATTCATATATTCCTCCAGTCAAGAGTGAATCCTCAGTGCTTCTCAAGTACTCAAAGATGCTCTTGATAATCATCTAGTGACACTCACTAGAAAATGATTGGTAATGACTTCTCATATTATCAACATGATAAGTCCCGATGAGAGAAGCTTTTAGCATATTCAATAGATCCTGCAGCAGAAGCACAAGAGATCCTATTAATTGTTCAACAACTTGAACGAGTCAAGAATCTTATCACATAAGTCTCTTGACTATAATGCTAATATCCATAGAGATCTATCTCATTAGATCCGGATATTTAATATGCGCCATGCTACTCTCAACTATTCACCCGAAAATATTTCTAGTCACTAATATGTCAAACACATATTTTAGACTAAGAAATATCACCTTAGCTACATTTCTAGTCACAAATATGTCAAGCACATATTTAGACTAAGAAACTCACTTTAGCTCCCACTAAACTCCATGTATCATCATGTTATCTCGACACTCGAGTAATACCGTTTTGATAGACTACATGATTGAACCCAAAGTTCCAACTCTTTGACGTATATAGATCACAAAAGGGATCTTTCAAGCATGCTAGGCTTCTTAGCATTGATAACATCAACAAAACTTCTCCCAAGGAGAAAGTTTCATTACTCATTTGCCGAATCTCATCCTCATGAGAAGCTATATTGCTAAGAACATACGAATTGATAAAGACATTTGGGTTGTCACAAAACTCTCTATAACAAACCCAAATTTTAAACATCTTATGTAACCTCTACGACAATATCAAGGTAACCAACCAAAGTATTCACCTTAAATCAAGTCTCGAAAACATCTCGTGTTTCCTTCCTTATCGCATCATGTGCAAGGAGATCAATTCGGATTGCATGGTTACACGCCATCACATAGAGTTCATAATATAGAAAAGCCTTTGATCAGGGTTTATGATTCGTCACTTTTGAAAAGTAACGCAATATTATCTCAAAATTATCTCCTTATAACCACTGAGCCACAATAAGGAGCGTCTTCTTACATTGTACTCACCACTGAGCCTCAATAAATAACGTCTTCTTGCATTGTACTCAGTTTGTGGGTCTTGGACTTCCGCAAGTTCAAAATTTCTCCCACTCTGTCTTCCAGAAAATGAAAATCTTTCTGGAAAGATAGCATTACGAGCCACAAACTCTTTGTTCTCGTTTTGGAGGAGTAAAAACCAAGTGGTTCAATTTTGGATAACCCTCACAAATACACAAATTGGTTCTGAACATAAACATTTATGGTTCCAAATGTATAAAAAGACAAGCTAAGGACTCTCCCTATCCATATCTCATATGGAGTCATTTAGGCTATTATAGTCGGGTTTTTAACTTTTAGTGAGAAAATAGCTTACAAAATTGCGAAATACCTCAAACTATATATCATAAAGTTCGGTTTATATTCTTCACTATACCATACTCTATGGTTTCCTTAAAAGAAGGTACATGTGAACTGGTTCACAATCTTCTTAGTGATCATTAAGGTCATTATTTGATATTACCCATTTGATCTTCAAAATCATTACTTTGAAACTTCCGATCAACATCTTGATCTTGACGTGCTTTTGGTTTTCTACTTCATTTTGAAAATATTCCACGTTTCAAAAATCACTTTTATGTCTTATTAAATAGATACGAGGTTTTCATATCTACTTAACATTACGGTAAAAGTAACGAAGTATATTTATAACCAACTATCGGTCTTACACATCCGTATGTATATGGTCAATCACCTCACTATTGTGTTTCTTTTCGGCAAAAGAAAACATAATTTATGCACACACACCATAAGATTTTCAATCAAATGGTTGTTCGATGTGCTTATCGTTTATTCGTTTAAACGAATTTACTTGAGGTTTGATCAATTTGGGTTCACCGATTTAGAGACATTAAAATCTATAAGATAGTATAATATTTAGTTTTCGTGAAGAATGTAAAATTCCTCTAACTTAAGTGGTCTAAACCAACCACCAAGTTATCATAGGAGTAGGTACAACATTTTGTTTTAAATCACATGAGTGATGCCTTTATGTATAAACATAGATTATTACATTCTTTTAAAACCAAATTTAGGTACATTTGTCCCTATCGAAATCATTGCTACTCGAGCACCATTTCGATACAAAAATATTTTATGCTAGACGTCTTACGTTTTATCAATTCATGTAAACTTCTTTACAAAGAAATGACCCATACTTGGTATCTCATACCAAGATAGTGGAACTAGCCTATCCTTTGAGTAGATGTCTCTTTCAACTTTGTTCTATCGCATACATCTAGGGTTGATACTTCTTAACTCCCACTCACTTTCACATTCCTCTTTGCTTCAATCAAGCAAAAATGAATCTCATGAAGACCTCTCTTCATGTCATTTGTGATATTTTATACACTTAGTAAGAGTGAATTACTATAAAGTGAGTGTAACCTGTGGCAAAATCTCAACTTCTTGCGCAATTGGACTACCTAACCGTTCAATTGTTATCATATGCCTAAATTCTTTAGCGCATAAATAATCGATTTGGCTTTTATTGAATTGAGCCATTTGACGGTATTATATTGGAGTATTATTTGTGTTTTTGAAAACTCTTTTCGCAAACTTTTGAATTACTCTTGAGTAATTAAAAACTAATATGTCATCTTCATGACGGAGGTGTCACTTCCGAAATCAAGACTCTCTTGATAAAATGTGACTTCTTTTTAAACTCGTAATATGAGTTTGCAACATGAAAACCCCTTTTTAAAAATGTATGGATGTTAAGTTGTATAATAATCGCAATAATTGTTGTAAGCTTATATAGGTGAATTAGTAAATCATGTTACCAATTATTACCACCGAATTCCTTCAAAGAAACTGCTTCCTATGAAAGAACGAAATGGGTATAATAATAAATAGAGGATGAAAGGAGGATGAAGTGCGCAATGTCATAGTAAATTCATTAATGAAAAAGAACGAAAAATAGGAAAAATAACATTCAATGTTTTAAAAATACTTGTGAAAACATGTTCAACAAGTTTTAACATTTATATAATGATCTCCCACACTACTACAAAAACAAGAATAAGTAACACCTAATAGAGAACGGTTAAGTTAAATAACCGTTCTCTCGTAGTATAGAGAACGTTTGTCTTAAGGAACCGTTATGTAAGAGTAGAATAGAGAACGCTCCTTATATTAACCATTATCTAAACTCATTATTAAAATATTAAAAGAATAAAAATAAAAATAAAAAGTAAACCACCACTGTAAAACTACTCGGCTACTCCAATAAGTTAAGAAAACAAAAATTAAACCCAGTAATTCCATCTCTCTCAACCAGATCCATACACCAGTCTCCCTAAGTCTCTCACTTCAAGTCTTCGACGGACGACGATCAACCGCTCTCCTTTACTTGGCTTCTCAACAACTCGATACTCGACCCAAGATCGCCTCTCGACCCTCGAATCGCGTAGCCACTACAGGTTCTCTTTACATGCGATTTTTTTTCAGATTTCGATTCGAATTGGTATTAAATATATAGGGTTTTCCCACCAACTAGTTTTTCGTTGTTGATGTTGTTGATAGTACAGTTGGTTGTCTTATTTATGATAAAATGAAAATTTAAGATGAGTATTATTGCTGATTATCAATCTGATGAGTTAGGGTTCATATGATATTTGGGTTCTTGATTGTGTCCTCTATTGTATCTCAGATCTTTCACTACTGTCGTCGGCACCGATTCCGCTTTCATCTATAGGCGTTGTTTCGACATCCTTTTAGATCCTTGGTGCAACAAAATACCTTCTGGTGTGTGATTTACATTTGATTTATTGTTTTGATTATTAATTTGCTAGTGATTTTTGATTGATGGACTAACATTTATGTGGATTACGACTATTACATCTAATGTATGGTCATGTTATTGGAATTTAATTCAATTCTATTACCCCCTCCGTCTCAATCACTTGTTTGCCTTTGATTAAAAAGATCTCGCACAGAATTATAAAGGCAAACAAATGATTGAGACAAAAGTAGTATTCATCTTAAGAATTCTCCTGTGCGTTTCATCCATTAAAAGTGTGTTTGGTGAGATCCCTTAGAGGTATTAATGGTCATAGTTAGTTCATTGTGTTTACTTAATGTAGTGTTTATTATAGCAAATAATTCTGTAATTAAATAAATTATTCAATGGTATTATCCATTTTTGTTTTCCTTTACTTTTTAAAGATTATTGCAAGTCTCTAATGGAGGTTTAATGCATTTATTTACTTGTTTCAAGCAAAAGAAATTTTTCAACAGAGACTACTTGTGTGCTGTAAGTTGATGTCTTGACTAGTAATGCTTATGCCTAGTAGTGTTTATTGAGTTTTCATTTTTCGACATTTGAGTTCCTATTAACTCAAAAATGAACTTTTTCCCGAATCCTTGGGGCATTGATCTATAGAGTTAGCTACTTAGCTTACTTTTGCGCATTGAGCAACATTCGAAGGCCATTGCATTGGATATTTTCCTTGAACTGGAGTTTCAAGGCGTAGAGTAGAGGTTTACCATGCTTTGCGAGAATTAGAAATTTTTGCTTTTGCAAAAGGTTCAATACCTATCTTGCTTGTTTTTCTATCTTATAGAAATCACCTACTATTTAATTTCTTGTCAAAGGTTGATATCAAAGTTTAACTGCTTTTCATTTCATTTGATCAAAGGTGTTAAAATGATAGCTTTTCTACCTTTTTAGGGGCTTTCAATTGTAAGGAATGCTCATGAATTTTAAAATTGTCAACTGACTAAAATAAAAAACAGAAGGGCTAAGATAGGAATGCTGCTTCTTGGCAAACTTTATTCCTCAACCCTTATAATGCAAGTACATCTAACATTAAGATTAAGAAGTAACTTATCCATATTAATTTTTAAGGGACTAGAATCATAATCTTCAACTTGTTTTAGCAAAAAGCCATTAATATATCAAAATACTTGTGTGCATACTTGATTGTTTTCTCTTACCCCAAGAGAGATTATGAGAAAATTGTTGTCGGTGGTGCCATTTGCCTTGACTTATCATATAGAGGTTTATTGTTATTGTTTAATGTTATTGCTGTAGATGGTTACTCTTTCACATGAACATGTCTGTCTTTATTGAGTATTACAATGGTGTCATTTGCCTTATGTTATCATATTACTTGTAATCATCGTTGCTTTGCTTTTCGGTAACAACCCATTATGTTGTTCGGAGTATTATTATACCGAGTATTTGGAATTTTGATGTTGTGCAGGTACAAAATCGTTGAATACAACGCGTCACGTTGCTTCACAAAGCTCGAAGTCCGGAGAGAAGGCTGCCTTTGTTAGTGTATTTACCAATTATAATTCTTCAAGAGAGAATCATGAAAACAATAAATTCTCTGATATTTTGATGTAGTGCTATGTTGTGAAGTTATGTAATACGGAGTAGGACTTAGTTAATTCGCAGGTTGTGAAACAAGTGTATTGGTATTTGATTTTAATGAGAATAAATATATTAATTTTATTCAAATATCATGAATATTAATTTTTTTAAAAAAACAAAAAGGATAGAGAACTGTTCGCTTACTCAAGCGTTTTCTTTTCCTAGGAAAAGAGAACGCTTATCGGGTGTTCTCTAAAGCTCATTTGAGCCGTTCTCTATGGTTGTGAATAGAAAACGCCTCTTCAACCGTTCTCTAAGCTTTAGAGAACGCTGAGTTGGAGAACGCCTCTAAGGCGTTCTCTAATGCTAATTTCAACAGTTCTCTAAGCCTGTTTCAGTAGTAGTGCCACTAAATTATATAAATGATTCCAAGACCGCAATATTAAACAAAAATGAGCATCGCTTGGGCGAAACATCCCATAATTGTGTAAATTCGGTAAGTCACGTTGATTAATTCTACCTCTAGAACTCTTGGTCGACGAATTTCCTTAAATCCATCTACTAGCCCCGGAACACAAGACCGTCTTATATCCCGTTGAGTCCAACCAATTTTAGCGTGTGATAACCGCTTACCACCCTACTTACTCAAGGTAAAAAGAGAACACTCCGCTTGGGCGAACGTGGCTCTAATGAACAAGAGATTCATAGGTGTTACTAATTGGTAAGGCTAATCTCAATTTTAGTTATGTGAGAGATCTTGTCAACTTAGTCATAATTCCTTATAAGTGAATTAATTCGGCGAATGTAAATGACGTGAATTGACAAACGCGAAAATAAAATGCATGTGAATGACGATTTTGGCATGCGCGAAAATAAAACAAACAAACATGTAAGCATATGAATAAATCCTAGTATGGCCTCCTAGTAAATAAAAACTAGTCTATTACATTTCGAAACCAACTCCTTGGTCCCTTGCCTCTTCATTCCAAAAGTGGCTCTTCCTTGTGGGATTTGGAACACCTTCCAAAAATAAACTCGTCTCGATGTAATCCGTCTTTTGGAAATGCCGGTAAAAATAACTATTACAATTGAATTACATAGCTATTCCTATTATACATTAATTAATAAAATAAATAAAACTATTAATTAATTACAAACCGACGATACGATCGTATTTAATTAAAAACAAATCGATATTCCCATTCATTTCGGGTAATAACGATTAAAATTAAACTAGGCCATACTAGGTACAATAAGATAAATACTTTAAATAAATGACAATTATTCATTCAACTTAAATAAATATGCTTAAAATGCTGTAAAATGATGCCAAAATCGCCCTATCTATCAATCGTTGGTATTCATCTCGGTTTTTGTGGATTTAATCGATTTTTAACATGTAAAAATCAATAATCAACTCTTAAATCTCATTTAAGTCCAAACTAATTTTCCAAACTGTTTTGAACCTCAAAATTAGTCCTCACTAATTTTATGATAAATAATTAGTTTGATTTGGTGATATTTTGCTAATTTAATCGGTAAAATCATAATATTTAAGTAAAAATCCAAAATAATTGAAAAATTACCCAAAAAATTGAAACAAAATTTTTTAGTATTCCGGAACACTCCTAAGAACACCAAAATGTCAGAAAAATTGTCCAAAAATTCCGGATAAATTTTATGAAGAAACAGATCGATATTTATCGGTTTTTAACCACTAAAACCAATAAACATCAAAACAAAGTGAAAACACACATGAAAAATAACTTTTAATATTTAAATAATATTTTTAAATGTACATAAATTTATCAAGAGCAGAATCAATTGTTTCGAAATTATGATTAATTAATTTGACTTTTATCGACTTTTATCTCATAAAATCAATAAACATGCAAAAAATTCGAACCAACCTTCAACTTTTTGCATACAATCAGTAGAAAACATGCATGAACTACCATAAAAAATCCATGCATCGAATCAACATTTAACTATTTTTAGTCAATTTTTAACTAAAATACGGCATTTTGACTCGGTTTTCTACCAAAAATCATTAAAAATAGCAAAATAACTTCATAAATCACCAAAAATACCACAAAACTTTTGAGATCAGTATGTATGCATGTCCCAAAAATTTCATGCTAAAACCTCTTCTAACACAATTTTTGAGTTTTTATAAATTATCTCATAATTCATTAAAATGCTTAAAATCAACATACAAATTACAAGCCTAAGCTCTGATACCACTTGAAAGATCATAGATCCTAATTAGACTCTCTAATTAAAAATAAATTATCTCATAATATGTTATATTGATGATCTATGTACATGCATGCAATATAAAAGCATATTAGAATAAAAGAAGAGGAAAACAATTTTCCTTACATTAAGAAAAGGTAGTATGGGCACAATCAAGATCTCCTACCTTGATTGTTCTTGAGCTTATAATAAAAGGATTATCCTCCTTGAAAAACCTTCAAAAAGAAAGTCGCCTTCAAGTTGCACTCAAGAACTACACCCACAAATTATCTTACAAATACTAACTAGATATTTGTAAAACTAACCCTTGATAATATGTTAATATTACTAACAATCTTAGTAATAATATATTTTGTATACTAACAATCTTAGTAAGAAACGATGTTTATTTTAGAGAGAAGATACCAAATAATGTTCACATGCAAAAGTGAAGTAGTATGCAAAAATGAACAACAATTTGGTGTAAATAGGAAGGGAAAACCGGTGGAGTATAGTGTGGTGGAGTGTTGAAATTGTCTTAAGTTTTTCATCTTACATCTACATGTAAAATATAATTATAAGATAACTTTTGGAAGTATATAAATAAGGTGAAATGATTATGTTCCTAATCATCCACAACACTCTATTTTACACGGTCCACTTGCCCATTTACGGGTCCATGTCGGTTCTTATATTTGTCGCACAAATACGTGTAATTTTATTTTAAACATCGTTTCATGTTTAAATACCTCATAATTAATTTCGTCCAAATCACTCTGTAAATATATGTGTACCACTACACATATTATTTACGTACTAATATTAATCACATTAATCAATTAGTACAATTTTAGTGAATTAACAATTAATTAACTAAAACCCGTTTCCCAAAACTTATTATTCAATTATCACATAATTAAATAATAACTGCCGATCCTCGAGTTCGCAACTCGAATTCTCTCTTAAAATAATTGACTAACCTTTTAGTCTACAAATCAAGGGACTAATTAAATTGTATCTCATACAATTAATTAGTTATCTATTGGGGGTCGTTCCTTTAAGTGTGACCGAAAGGGGTCAGTTGATCACCGCCGTCTCACGACAATAACGTCAAACTCTAGTCAGCCAACCGTTATCGATTTACGTTTATCAACTGGCGAGTATCAAATAATTAAATATCTGATGATATTCCATTAATGAGACTTATTATGTAAACGCACTATTGTGGAGGACACTAACTCCAACAATCTTCACCAAAGATCCAAAGAATTTGTTGATCTTAACAAGCGTCTTGATAAAATGACATCTAATTATGAGGAGTCTAAAGAAAGAATTGGACACCTTGTGTCGAAACTCAATGCTCACACTCATGACTTCATAGTGGAAAAAAGGTTGTCTATAGAAGTTGAAAAGAATGATGAACTTTTAAAAGAAAAATCTGTTTTCAAAGGCGTCATTAATGACCTAGTTGATAAGGTAGAAGAACCTAAAGTAACAGTGTCTCAGACTGTCACCTCTGATAGTAACAATGAAGTCTCAAATGAACTTGTCACTAAATTATCCAAGGAGAATGAATGTCTTAAGGTTAACATAGATGGCTACAAAAGGGAAATTAGAATGCTTCACGAAAAATTTGTCAAATTTCAACATGATTCTCCCGAATGTAGTTCATCTAGTTCTAAAATCATTCACCTAGATAAATGCATCTCGGGTCCTAAGCTTAATGTTCAACAAAAATCTGAAATTTTCATAGAGCTTAAATCCGAGTATGACATGATGAAAAGGGAGCTTGAAAGCTCTAAAGAAAGAAACAAGTATCTCACCTTCAAAGTCAAGGAACTAAACAAGGAACTTGTTGAGGCTAAGAATGTTTCAAAGAATTGGGAAGGTGGCCAAAATGTTTTAAACCTTCCAACAAATCAGCCCAAAAGATGTGATAAGGTTGCCGGTCTAGGTTTTAAATGGAACAGTCAGTCCGACTGTTACATCCAGAAGCCTAAACCCGACTTTAGGAGAAGGAAATATGTTGGTCTTCCCGAATACATTATTTGCAACTATTGTGGTAAGAATGGTCATGTCTTTAATGCTTGCAAGAAAAGACATAATGACATTAACAAGAACATTAAAGTTGTAAAGCAAATGTGGATTAGGAAAGACATTGTGAGATATGTTGATCATAAAAGGGGACCCAAGTTTGTTTGGGTTCCTAAACTAAAAGTCTAATCTTGTGTAGGGCTTGGTGAGAGGCGGCCGTAATTGGTACTTGGATAGTGGATGCTCTCGTCACATGACGAGTGATAGAAGCCAATTCCTCTCACTTAAAGCTTATGATGGTGGCACGGTAACGTTTGGTGACAACAAAAAAGGTGAAGTAATAGGCATTGGAAAGGTTGGTAAGTCATCGTTACTTTGTGTCGACAACGTGCGGCTTGTCAAAGGTTTGAAGCATAATCTCCTTAGTATTTCTCAACTTTGTGATAAGGGTAATATTGTTGAAATTAGTGCTAATTTGTGTCGTATTGTTGGGTACTACAACCCATGAGTTGATTCTTGAAGGTAGACGTGTCAAAGATGTTTACTTAACCGATTTGAACATGCTATCCGGTCATACTATGTCTTGCATAAGTGTAATGAAAAATGACTCTTGGTTGTGGCACAAATGATTTGGACATGTTAGTGCTAAAACTCCTAATACCCTTAGAAGACTTGACCTAGTTGAAGGTTTTCCTAACATGAAGTTTGAATTTGATAAGTTATGTGATAAATGTGCTAGATGCAAACATGTTAGAAGCTCCTTTAAATCCAAAAAGTGTACATGTCATATTTGATGAATCTACCATTCTTGGACAGGTACAAAATAAGGATGAAGATGATGAAGATGATGAGGATGAATTTGAGATTGGTCTTGTGAGAAAAGACTTTGTGTTTGCGGATGAGGAAGCTCCAAACAATGACGCCCTGCAACAGACAGACGGACTGTTACCTGCCAATGTCAACAGCCTCAGGGAGTGTTGCATCCAAATGAAAGCAACAATCCAGGGGGAACACGTGGTAACTCTACTGCCACTGTTTCTTCTCAGAATGCAACAGACCCAACGACTGTTGCCTCCACTTCCAGAAATGAAGCAACTCAGGATAGTGTTGAGGATGACCGCTCTAATCAGGAGGAAACAATCACTGAGACTGTCACTGCTGAGGGGGAATAAGAAACCATTGTTCCAAAGAAGTGAAAACATCAAAACTCTCATCCAATCTCAAATCTCACAAGTGATCTTAACTCTGGAATTCAAACAAGATCCTCCCTCAACAATCTTGCCCATCTCAACGAGTATTGTGCCCACAATGACTTCCTCTCTCAAATTGAACCCGCCAATGTAACAATCGCTCTGACTGATGCAGATTGGTTGCTTACCATGCAAGAAGAACTCAATCAATTTAAAAGAAACGAGGTATGGCACTTAGTCCCTAAACCGCCTTATCGTACCGTCATTGGTACTAGGTGGGTCTTTCGCAATAAGCTTGATGACTCGGGAGAAATTGTAAAGAACAAGGCTAGGCTAGTGGTGCAAGGTTATAACCAACAAGAAGGTATTGACTACGATGAGACCTATGCACCGGTAGCTAGACTTGAAGCCATGCGATTACTTATAGATTTTGTGGCTCACAAAGGCATTAAACTCTTCCAAATGGATGTTAAAACCGTTTTCTTAAATGGATATTTGGAAGAAGATGTCTTTGTAGAGCAACCTCCGGGCTTTGAGGACAATGATTTGCCTAACCATGTTATCAAATTGGACAAAGCTCTTTATGGTTTAAAACAAGCACCTAGGTGTTGGTATGATAGATTGTCCAAATTTCTTATTGAAAACGGTTTTAAAAGATGTTCCGTTGACAAAACATTGTTCTTAAAGTCACAGTCAGCTGAACTGTTGGTTGTCCAAGTATATGTTGATGACATTATATTTGGTGCAACAAATGAACTCCTATACTTGTATTTTTCGGAACTAATGAAATCGGAGTTTGAAATGAGCATGATGGGTGAGCTAGGATTTTTCCTTGGGCTCCAAATTAAACAATTAAAGGATGGAATCATGATTCATCAACAAAAGTACATTAAAGAAATGCTTAAGAAATTTGGGATGACAAATGGTAGGTCTCATGATACACCTATGGTAGCCGGGTCCAAATTGGACAAAGATGAACTCGGTAAGAATGTTAGTGAAAAGGTGTATAGAGGTATGATAGGCTCACTTCTCTACTTGACCGCAAGTCTTCTCGACATTCTCTTTAGTGTTTGCTTATGTGCTAGGTTCCAAGCAAATCCGAAAAACTCCCATTTTAAAGCCGTTAAACGAATCCTTCGGTATTTGATTGAAACACAAGATCTCTACTTATGGTATCCCTTACATTGTCCTTTTGATCTCATAGGCTTTTCGGATGCGGACTATGCGGGTTGCACGGTAGATCGAAAGAGCACCTCCGGAATTGCAACATTCTTGGGTCCTTGCTTGATTTCATGGGGCTCAAATAAACAAAATACGGTAGCTCTTTCAACGGCCGAAAGTGAGTATGTTAGTGCCGCACATTGTTGTTCTCAACTTCTTTGGGTAAGACAACAACTTCTTGACTTTGGAATTATTTACGACTCCGTTCCCATCATGTGTGATAATACGAGTGCAATAAATATTTCCAAAAATCCGATTCAACATTCTAAGACTAAGCATATTGAGATTCGTCACCATTTTATTCGTGATCACGTAGAAAAATGGAATATTAAACTTATTTCTTGCAAAACCGAAGATCAAATTGCCGACATATTTACTAAACCACTTGCAAGAGAATAATTTGAGAAACTTAGGTTACAAATTGGTTTAATTAATTGCATGTAGTCTTTGTGTGAATTTAACTAATCCCTTATATGATTGACTAGAATGAGTTTGCTATCTTTTATTCTAATTTATTCATTCCATGTTATGTCCATAATCGATAAACCGTGTGTGTGCTTAATAATCACTCAACCGCATGTCTAGTCTTGTGTTTAATGGTACATACCCTATTGAATGAGGACACCTCCCTTATCAAATCAATCCGAAAACCAACCCTTTCAACCACCTTCAAATGGATGTCTCTTATACTCTTCAAATTGCTCAAAATCCTTCATTTTCAATACCCAAAGACCTCACCCCTTCACATTCAATTCACTTATGTTGCAAAGGTCTATGTGAAACAAAGAGCCAAACAACTACATGTTCTACATATGCATCAAGAGATGAATGGGATGTTGGTTAGAAAAACGGAGATAGATGAAATTGATAATTGAAGTTGGTTAGAAAAAACGGAGATAGATGAAATTTAAAATTTAAAAAAAAAAATTGGGAAGGCAATATGCGAAATGTCAAAGTGATTATTGGAAACGAGATAGATGAAATTGAAAAATGCGACGGTCTTGAGAAAAGAAGTGAAGCAAAATTTTTTGGAAGAAATTGAAAGGAAGTCACAGTGTATGCCACTGTTTCTATGCTCAAAGGTCAAGATCAATTTTTGTCAAGAATCTTCATGAAATGAGAGCAACATATAAGAAGTTGATGATCCCTCATCACATGTTGTGTACTAAGGAAAATATGAGAAGTTGATGTTCTTTCATCATATGTTGAGAAGTTATATAGATGCATACCTTGGTGGTTTCAGTATACAAAGTCCAATGCAACAGTAGAGATGACTGTGACTCAGACCTTCATTGTCAAACCTTAACCATTTTGCTATCTTCTTCATTATCCTCAAAAACGATGACCAAACTTCCGCACCCTAAATTTTCCCATAATCAAACTTGTCTTCTGCCTTACACCTCTTGTCCCTCTCTCATTATCATTCAGTGGTGTACTCATTAAAATATGGTTTAGCCTTGTTGAACTTTGTGTTGACCTTGTTATTATGATGCAACCATGGTTGTCTTTCATGTGACGTCTCATGCATGATTATTCTGTGTCCAAGGGTAGCCTCTTACCTTTTTGATGATGTCAAGAGGGGGAAAAGAGAAAATTCATGTTCTTTCTACTTGCTTATTGATTAAACTCTTGCTATGTGGTGGAAAATATATGTTAGTAATCTTGTTCTAGGCTTTGTGTGTTTCTTAAGTCTACATTGCCCTTATTTCTATCTTCAGGATTTATCTTGGACTGACCACTTAAGGGGGAACTCAATGGGAACATTAATTTTATGGGGATTGTCATCATCAAAGGGGGAATTTGTTAGAACATATTTGTTGATGATGACATGCCCAATTTAATCGTGTTTCTAAGTGTACCATTTCAGGAATAATGCACCTTCCTCAGAATTAATCAATGTCAAAGTCAAGAATGGTTGATAATTTGCTACCCAAGATTTAGAGTCAATTGTGTCATCTAATGTACAAGTTAGGGAGTAGAGTATTTAAAACCAAAAACAACAGTCAAGAGTACTACTGTTACCCTTACAAGTAACAATAGCCTGGACTGTCACCATGGTCCGTAACACTTGAATTCAATTTCCTTTCGAAAATCCTTTTTTATCCTTTTTAAATGGCTTGAATTTTATAATGACTTTCAGATTTCTTTTTAAGAGTTGGGTTTCTAGAAAAGAGGTTTAGCTAATTATCAATTCAAATTGTTTCCTCTTTGTGCCAATTTGTCTCCTTGGTCTTTTATAAAAACAAAGTTTGCTTTTTGCCATTTTTGTGAAAGCTTGTCATCTTGTGACTTGTTTTCCACTCTTTGTTTTCTGAAAAATCAAAGACTTCTTTTGGATAATTACAAACCTTATTTTCTTCTTTTGCCTCTCAATAAAAGTACCTTCTTTTGTGCAAGTTTGGGGAAGTGTTGGTCCTCATCACATGTAAAGACCTTTGACTCACAAACCCTAGCTTGCCTCCTCTTGTGTGCCTCCTCTATAAAAGGAACCCTTCTCCTCACTTTGAAAGCAAGACTTTTTAGAGAAATCAAAAGTATTTTTGCAAAATCAGTTTATAAGAACTCGAAATTTTCTTTGCAAAAAATCTTCTAAGTCTTCAATTGAATCAGTCGAAATCACTGTTACTTCACAGTGTTGTATCCTCTCATCTAGAAATCGTTTGAACCAATAAGTTGTCCTTCTCAATTCTTTTTAAGAATCAGTCTAAGGAAACTTGGTTTGTGAACATTCTAGTTAGAGTGTAGAGTTTGCAAAATTGTTTTCAAGTTTTCAAATCGTTTTGATATTTTGCAAAGCTTTCAAAGTATTCAAGTGTTACAATCATGGCTACTGACCTACTGTTACTTTAACATACTAAACTCTCTCACTTATGAACCATTGATCTTGTAAAGTTGTCCATCTCAATTCTTGTTAAGAATAAGCTAGTGGAAACTTGATCCTTTTAAAATTCTAAGTTTGTGTGTAGAGTTTAGGACATAGTAGTCTTTAACTCTTTGGCAACCAGAGTAGGTTGCGAGTTACCTTGTTCTAGGACGGAGTAGTTCTTGAACTTGTGTCACAACCGGAGTAGGTTGTTGGTCTTTTTATTGTACGGGTTTTTTAGTAGTCGGAGTAGATCACTAAAATTAATCAATAAAAAGTAGATTGGACGTAGGCACTTGAGTTCTTGCCGAACCAATTCAAAAATCTCTTGTTTGATCTTACTTGTTTTATTCCGCTGCTTTTAATTAGTTTACATTGCTATTCGCTTAACTCTTGAGTAACAGTTCCACATATTGTCACATTCGGTCTGCAGTCTGCACTCCATAAACTGAGACGAATAGCAACAGTGAGAACCATTGTTACCTTCAGACTTTAGCGAACTTACATTTCTATACTCGTTTAATCTCTCAATATTATTCGACGTATTCTCTTATCTCTCATATCATCAAACAACTTACTTTAATTCAATAAAGTTTAAGTTAAATTTTTTAAATAGTACCTAATTCAGCCCCTCCCCCTCTTAGGTACTTGAATCCATAATCTCAACAGTAAGAAAATAAACGAAAATCAATCGGTTCTTCGTACTAATAACACAAGGAACTAATTAAGTAGAAAAAACAAAGTTTATCTTTGGTGATTGTCCAAGAAGGAAAAAAGCTTTACGAGGAGCATTGCACAATATTTCACCAGCAAGTCAAGAGAGATAAGTTGTTTGAGAAGTCAGCCTAAATTCTTAATATAGGACCGCTGCTATCATGCATATAAATTTCATCGCCATATTCCTGAACAACCATATCAAAATCAAGTTTAAAAGCCTTAAATTCAAGTCTAAAAGCAACTATAAAAAGGACAAGAAACTCGGTTTTAAAGATGGATCAAGACACCATAAGTCATCCAGTGTAAGACCGTTGGTTCATTCTTTGCATTGAAACCAATGTCTCCAGACTCCCATAGATGACTCATGAATGCTAGACTCGCAACCAGATCTACTTGGTCAATACTTCACATTTTAACCCGTTCAGGATTACAGAAGACTCTAATTACTAAATTACCATTTAAAGATTTCAATGAGCTACATTATGGGTATTATTAACCTACTTGCTCTGCACCAGCATAACGTCAGACGTCATTCTAGAGAAATTTTTACAGACTTCTGTTAGAAATTGAGAGATGTGTTTTCCATAAACTTGGAAGATATTATTATTCTGATATGATGCCTTACAATAAGGGAATACAAGTATATATAGTCTTCATGTTAACAGCTATAAAATAATCTAAGTATGGCAAAGATACACTATTGACAATATGAACATAAATAGGAAAATATGGCTGTTGGAGCCTTATTATGCTAGCCTTGATTGCGTGATTTGCGGGCTCCTATTACTCCCCCCCTCAAGTTGGTGCGTGTAAATTTACGATACCCAACTTGGATAGAAGATCATCAAACATGGAGCGGCCAAGAGCCTTTCTCAGAATGTTGGCCAGTTGTACTTTGGTAGGAACATAGTTCGGTTTGATGAGACCGCGTAAAATTTCATCACGGATGAAATGACAATCCACCTCAATATGTTTGATGCGTTCGTGAAAAACGGGATTACGAGCGATATGAAGAGCCGATTGGTTATCACAGGACAGCGCAATGGGTGGGCGGTGAGCTATATCGAGAGAGGTAAAGAGGCCTTTGAGCCATTTGAGCTCGCGAACGGTATATGCCATGGCGCGATACTCGACCTCGGCCGAGGATGTCGAGGTCGTTGTTTGCTTCTTGGTCTTCCACAAGATGGGAGAACCGCCGAGGAAGACAATAAATGCCGAGAGGGACCTTCGACTAAGGGGGCAGGTGGCGTAGTCGGAGTCACAATAGGCATGGAGGAGAAGGTGGGTGTTTGAACGAAGGAGTAAGCCTTGACCTGGATTAGACTTTAAGTAGCGGACGACTTGGAGAGACGCGTGCCAATGGTCCTGGTTTGGCGAGTGCATAAACTGAGCAAGGATTTGAACCGAGTATGTTATCTCGGGTCGGGTGATAGTTAGGTAAACGAGTTTACAACCGAGGTGGCGGTAAGGTTGAGGGTCGTGAAGAGGGGGAAAAGTGGACTCGGGTAGGGCGTGGTTTGGTTCCATGGGAATGTGGGCGGGTTTAGAGCCCAACAGTCCGGTTTCCTGAAGTATGTCTAAGGTGAAATTTCGTTGAGAGACGTAGATACCACTCGAATTACGCGCTATTTAAAAGCCCAGAAAATATTTTAGAGGACCGAGGTCTTTCATCTGAAAGCAATGACTTAAGTAGCTTTTGAACTTTTGGATCATGTGAGTATTATTCCCGTATATGACAATGTCATCGACATATACCAAAACATGGATTGCAGCATAGGGTTGAAGAATGGAGAATAGGGAATGGTCATAAGGACATTGGGTGAAGCCATAATGTTTGAGAGCGGAAGCGAGTTTAGCGTACCAACATCCTGGGGCTTGACGGAGCCCATAAAGGGATTTTCGAAGGCGACACACTTTTCCATGTGCATGAGATAGAAAACCTGGCGGAGGTTTCATATAAACTTCTTCTTGAAGATCACCATGTAAGAACGCATTGTGAACGTCCATTTGATGGACATCCCAGTTCTTGGCTGCAGCAATAGTTAAGAGAGTACGGACAGTAACCATCTTAATAGTGGGAGCAAAGGTCTCTTGAAAATCAACAGCTAGAAATTCCGTAGCACCTCAACTTCATTAATAAACCTCCAAAGCTATTTAGTCTTGAGAACTTCACTCACACTCTAAAGCCACCATTGTGAATAACATAATCTATACATAGTTTTCTTCCGCCTCCCCAACAAATCAATACAACTTACAAAAACCTCTAATTTAATTATATTCGATATTGCTCCCTATGAATGACATCACTCTGGTGATCATGGAAAGCCTAACTAACAAAGACAAATTATCTTCTTGTTCTAAACATCTCTGGTTCCAATTGATGAACTCTTGTAGAGGACTTCATGAGCGCATAATCAAACCACATAGTAACATTTTATGAATCACTTTATCACTTAACTGTCTTAAGGTGATTGAGTTAATGACATTCAATTAGCCAGCTATCATTAGGTTGGAGGGGGAGTGGACCTCTTTACTAATAGACATCTGACATGAGGGTTAAGGAACTCATGAGTACAGACTACCGATCCAATCAAAAATTGGAACAGGTAAGTTTATGGTCGATGAGTGATGACCTTTACCACATATATGCTACAAAACATATTAATGTTGTGTGCATAAGCTTACCAAGACAAACTTCTGTGAGCCTTGCTTAGGTCTAAGGTTCAAAGAAAGTGAGTATGTCCCATGCTCCAAGCGAGGAGCCAAAATATTTCACGTCCTATCATCGTGAGTAGGTAAAATCGAAACATTTTGATGTCATTTGAAGGTTCACTATGCTTACCTAATCTTGCTTCTTGCATTTCAATCAAATGATGTTTGATTATTTTTTTAACTAACCAAAAGACATGGCAATGGGGATATCGTAAAAACTCTTAATTAGTTGAACTCTATAAAATGGGCAACATCATGCAACAGGAAAATTCAGAGCTACATAACAAGGTAAGGAACCACGGTCAGTGATGTTATATACGTGCTATTTGATTAGAGAAGTAAATATTAGTTTTGAAAGTAAACACGCAATCCGATATACATTCATCTCTTTAACGCTTTCTTTTTTCCACTGATAACAAATTAAAGCAAAGAGCCAAAGAATTCAACCATAAGACGACAGTTAACGATTTTAAAGTAATACTACCTACCTCCTCCGTCCTAATCATTTGTTTACCTGGATTTATTTTTTTATAAGGATATTTTAATCTGTGAGACATATATAGGTCAATGTTGACTAAAGTTGTTGAGTTAGTTTAGAGTAACAAGTAGTTAGTTACACTATAAATAGAAAGCATTAGCAACTGTATTACTTACTTTTGATTAATAACAAATTATCTCTCTTACAATTACTTTCTCTCTATAACAACTTCCATACAAACTAACTTCCACTTTTCTTTTTCTGCTGTAGTTCTCCATTCGTTTCTGGTCTGACTTCTTCAATCTTTATCTTTTTTGATCAATTCTTTGTGCTCATTATGTGATATCTTCGTCTATTGTTCGTTTTTTGCATTTGTTCGTCTATTGATCAGGCCTCAATCGTCACCTTAATTAAGGTTTTCATTAAGACGGTCTTCTCATACAATGTGTTCTTTTCGTTTGAGTTTCATTTGTGTTTCTGACTCTATTTACGCATTTATAACTTGTGTTAATTTATGCTTTTCTTGTGTCTTGGCACACTTGCCTTGCTTGACGTGCATACTTATTATAATGATGATGATGTGGAGAAATGGGGGAAATTTGTTTTCTGAACTCAAACAGTCAAACCCAAATACTGAATTGTCAGAGTCACTAATTGAATCTGTTGAGTTCTTGGGAGAGGAAGCTCCTAAGTTTTTGGAGTGGGTACGAGATGCACCTGGAAAAATTTGTGCCATCTGTGATAATGTGTTGAGGGATGGTGATGAGATGGCTACCATAGTGAATTTTAAGATAAGGGGATTGGCTTGCACCAGCACAAATTATAATGGGGTAAGTAACCTTTTAGATTTATGTTAATATGTGGACTGATGAGATTAAAAAAGATAAGTGAAGCATGGAGGAAGGAAGTTTTTACTTAAATGGGGTTGAAACCCAAACTATTTAACAAAATAGGGCGGGTTTCAAAATATTTACCAAAAATGACGTCAAAATCATTAGTCGGGAGGGTAACATCGAAAATTTGATTGTTTTTGCCAAAATAATGTTATTCCCGCAAAAAATCGTAAATCATGTAACATTTTTGTATTAAATAGTATTAAAGGTAAATTTTGAAAGGAAAAAAAAAACTTAAAATGATTCAAAGTATTAATTATATCAACCTTTCAGTTTCGGTAGCACATCAAAAGAACTCTACAGGCTATCTCTTTGTCACGGCCACTTGCGTCACGGAAGGTATTTGCGTGGCCAAATGATTTAGCCACGGAAATTTAACACTTGCGCCACGAATTAATGATTGTTTTGTTGTGACGTGTTACATAAGCGAAATTGTTGTGTGGTAAAATCTTGGATTGACTACTTTAGTTGTTTTAATGTTGTAATGTTGTGAATTGAGATGGCGGAAGAGGAGTTTCCGGCGTGGGTATTGAAGTTTCCTGGAATGCTGGACATAAGCATGTTGAATTTTCATCTAGTAGGCAATTTGGTGGGAAGTGGTTTGATTTCAATGACAGTTAAACCGGGTGTGCAAAATATTGTTTGCGATTTCAACATAGATAATAAGATTGATCGAAAAGGTGTGAAATTATCACATGATTTTGGCATCCTGACTTTCACATACTTCTATGGTGTTGGCATAGTTTTTTTCCTGTAATTTATATGTTGGTTTATTCTATGTAGACGTATCATGTTTTCCACACCCCTTGCTTGATAAGGTGGATACTCTTTTGTGATTTTATGATCGAGTATGATGGCGCACAAGCTGACCCAGAGCAGATGATGATAGATTTAGAATGCCAACCTTCATCTGTTTTGTTTTGTGCCCTGCATGCCGAGGTACGGGTATGAAGGATGCAGAAAAAGAACATCAGCTTATCCAGGGTTTGTAATTTACTTATCCTTTTGTGGTTTTGAGTTTTCCGCTTTTACAAATCTTAATATTTTATTATGACAGATGGCCATTCTTAAAACAGAAGCCTTAGATGCATATACCAAATGGATGGAATCCGCAAATGAAGCTTCAAAAAAGGATGACAAAGTTGTTGGTCTTACTTTTTATGTTTTGCCTGAAGATCCCGCTGGGGAAAAGGAGATTATCAAGTCATTGCACATTTATCAGGCTGATGATGATTGCTAGTTATTCAAGGTAATTATCAAGCCGTTTTAAGTTTGCAAACTTTAAACAAACATCATGTTGTAACTACTATTTTTGTTATAACTGTTTGGATTGTGTATACTCTTAAATCATAGATCGTCATTATAGGCTGTTGAACTTTTGGATCATGTGAGTATTATTCCCGCATATGACAATGTCATCGACATATACCAAAACATGGATTGCAGCATAGGGTTGAAGAATGGAGAATAGGGAATGGTCATAAGGACATTGGGTGAAGCCATAATGTTTGAGAGCGGAAGCGAGTTTAGCGTACCAACATCGTGGGGCTTGACAGAGCCCATAAAGGGATTTTCGAAGGCGACACACTTTTCCATGTGCATGAGATAGAAAACCCGGCGGAGGTTTCATATAAACTTCTTCTTGAAGATCACCATGTAAGAACGCATTGTGAACGTCCATTTGATGGACATCCCAGTTCTTGGCTGCAACAATAGTTAAGAGAGTACGGACAGTAACCATCTTAATAATGGGAGCAAAGGTCTCTTGAAAATCAACAGTTAGAAATTCCGTAGCACCTCAACTTCATTAATAAACCTCCAAAGCTATTTAGTCTTGAGAACTTCACTCACACTCTAAAGCCACCATTGTGAATAACATAATCTATACATAGTTTTCTTCCGCCTCCCAAACAAATCAATACAACTTACAAAAACCTCTAATTTAATTATATTCGATACTTCTCCCTATGAATGACATCACTCTGGTGATCATGGAAAGCCTAACTAACAAAGACAAATTATCTTCTTGTTCTAAACATCTCTGGTTCCAATTGATGAACTCTTGTAGAGGACTTCATGAGCGCATAATCAAACCACATAGTAACATTTTATGAATCACTTTATCACTTAACTGTCTCAAGGTGATTTCCAAAGCTCATTGAGTTAATGACATTCAATTAGCCAGCTATCATTAGGTTGGAGGGGGAGTGGACCTCTTTACTAATAGACATCTGACATGAGGGTTAAGGAACTCATGAGTACAGACTACAGATCCAATCAAAAATTGGAACAGGTAAGTTTATGGTCGATGAGTGATGACCTTTACCACATATATGCTACAAAACATATTAATGTTGTGTGCATAAGCTTACCAAGACAAACTTCTGTGAGCCTTGCTTAGGTCTAAGGTTCAAAGAAAGTGAGTATGTCCCATGCTCCAAGCGCGGAGCCAAAATATTTCACGTCCTATCATCGTGAGTAGGTAAAATCGAAACATTTTGATGTCATTTGAAGGTTCACTATGCTTACCTAATCTTGCTTCTTGCATTTCAATCAAATGATGTTTGATTATTTTTTTAACTAACCAAAAGACATGGCAATGGGGATATCGTAAAAACTCTTAATTAGTTGAACTCTATAAAATGGGCAACATCATGCAACAGGAAAATTCAGAGCTACATAACAAGGTAAGGAACCACGGTCAGTGATGTTATATACGTGCTATTTGATTAGAGAAGTAAATATTAGTTTTGAAAGTAAACACGCAATCCGATATACATTCATCTCTTTAACGCTTTCTTTTTTCCACTGATAACAAATTAAAGCAAAGAGCCAAAGAATTCAACCATAAGACGACAGTTAACGATTTTAAAGTAATACTACCTACCTCCTCCGTCCTAATCATTTGTTTACCTGGATTTATTTTTTTATAAGGATATTTTAATCTGTGAAACATATATAGGTCAATGTTGACTAAAGTTGTTGAGTTAGTTAAGAGTAACAAGTAGTTAGTTACACTATAAATAGAAAGCATTAGCAACTGTATTAC